>NC_136006.1:27141450-27296450 GCF_048128805.1 Centroberyx gerrardi | reverse complement strand
ATTTAAAGTAGGCTCTTGAATTTCAACTTTAAACACACGGCAATGTTTTTATGGCAATAGTATTTTCAATGGTATGTAACTAAATATGGTCTCAAACTATAAATCACTGGAGTCATCTTCCCATACCTCAACAGTATCAAACATGGATATGAAAATGCATTAGCGTGTCTATACTGATACGAAGCGTGTGGGGAAAAGTAGACAAGAAAGGTTGGCGGGCTTGGAGCTAACCCTTCCTCACCTGGAAATGTGCCTCGGCGGGATAGATCAGAAGAGGGTTTTGGACCAGCGCTGCTCTCTTAGTTAAATCCTTTTGTAATGCCGCAGTCTGGCTAATAAGCTTCACACAGCGCACAGAGGATAGACTGCAACAGAAACTCCCCAGCTTAGATGATTCGAGGAGACTTTCTTTACAAAGTGGGCCAGCGATGCGCGGCGAATTCCTCATGAGCGGCGTGGGGCGAGCACGGCGGCTTCCTGCGGGGAGAGGAAGTGCGAGCTGAATACTGATACCGGCACCCAGAACCTCCTCATTAGGAAGCACCATATGGCGTTGCCACACAAATGCCTATAAGCCAGTGGGCTGGAGCCTGCGATTCTGGGGCTCGCCGACTTTGGAGCCACAATGGCGTGGTTTCTCCATAAATGAGATTCTTCTTCACTTTCCCTCTGTTTAATATGGATATTTTTTATTAATTAGATTTTATTTTTTGGCGTTTCTGCTTCATTGTAAGTTAGATAGTAGAGAGAGAGACAGGAGATGACATGTGACAAGGGTCCCAGGCCAGATTCCAACCTAAGATGTCAACTGAGCCATCAGGATGTCCCTGTTTAATATTTTGGATCTCGTCCTTGACTTTCTTTTTGTGTAAATGGGTCAAAAGATCATCATCAAATATCATCACTCAATTCAGAAGTTGGATTTTGAATTGGCAATCTTAGAAAAATTGGAAATATTTTGCCATTAAAAAGAAAAAAAACGTACATTCTATCTAAAGAAATTATTAGGAATGACGGCTCTGTCATTATGTGAATTGCAGTTTCAATTCACATTTGACCAGAGTGATTTGAAACTGAACCGATATCAACTTTGATTTCATTAGACAGCCAGATGGGAGGTGAATTACACTTCGCCGCAGCCAAAACACCTGTTTTGGTGGCAAGATGCTAGAATAATCACAGGAGTGCTATTTGGGAGGACAGTGAACTGTATGGAGAAAGTGTAAGCTCAGGTTATCTCTGTTTTGCCCCGCAGCAGAAGCTACGCTAATGGGCCACCTTGTCTAACCTGGCATCTCTCAATACCCACAGCACCAAGTCCTCTGCCAGGAACAAGTCAGCCAGGTTAACCTTCAGCACAGGATTAATGGAGTGTGTGTTTGTTTGCGGTGCGCCTGAATGTACGCGAGCGGGTCCTCTCTTGTGTGTTTTTAGCGCATTGTACTGTGTGTTTCTGTGTTCTCACGCGTGTTTCTGTAGGTTTCTGGAGTATGTAGTGTGCATTTGTGAGTACGAGTCTGTGTTTCTGTTTCCGTCTGATCTACATAGGGAACGTGGCCCGGCCCGGCTGCGAGGTTGAAAGGGAATTCTTAACACAATTCATGCCCTTCAGCTGTTTTTCCTCCCGGACAGAGATGGGAGAAAAATAATAATATGGCGGGCATTATGTCTACATATCTCTCCTTTTCATGATCCAGCCCAGTGGCTGTCAACCCAGCAACATGTCACCCATCTTCAGATAGATAATGAGACTGTATGAAAAAAAAAAAAGAGCCAATCTGTTTCAGTTACTTTTGGTCTGATTGCGGTGGACACTGCATCCATCGTAGCCGACCAGTATTGCAGCGGGCTGCATCACTCGGACATGATGGCTTCTGGTGGAGCCTTTTGTGTTTCGTTTTGTAAGCATGAAGGGAACATTCGAAGTTCTGGAGATCAAAAGCTTACCAAATGGCTTTGGAGAGCGCTGGCAACCCAGAAGTGCTCAGCCTCGGAAAAAGAGCTTCCATGCGCTCCCTAAGGGTTGTGATGGATCCTCCGGGAAATGGAGGGGCATTTTCTCGAGCTCCTTCAGGTGTTCTGTTGCACTTCATTTACAACGTCCAGCACAATAATAAACCTAGATACACACACTCTTCAGAATGAGCCTCCTCAAAATATCGTCTCAAGGAAGCTAGAATGTATTACTGACAATATTCAATGTACTTCCTCAACGCAGGGAAACAAAAAGCAGAGTATCTGCCCGGAGACGGGTTCCCGGCGCTGTTTTTGTTTTTTCAGAGTCGCTAAAAGAAAGGGAGCGGCGACGCGGCGTCGATGCCAACGGAGCAGATTGGCACGACCGCCCGTTGGACTTTCCAGGTGCCAGGCGTCGCCATGCACCGTGGGAGGGTAGGGAGTGGGAAGCCCGAGATCTAATCTCCCGGTGTGCTCTCTCACTCTCTCACTCTTGTCTCGCTCCCCGTCTACCTGTGTCTCTCTCTCGCTGCGGAATAGTAATGTTTTGGAAGGTACAGTTTGCATAGGCGTGGGAGGGCAACCAACTGGCCATGTCTAGCTCTATGTCTGTCACGGTTGTTTACCGTACTCAACGGTAGCATAACAGCTCAGAACATGTTGTGTATTGATTACAATCTGCTGCATCTGATGTAATCATATCAGTGCAGATAGCAGTTACAGTTGGCACAAACATTTAGATAGTTTGCATAATGCTCTATTGTTGTGTGCTGTTGTATTTTTCTGCAGTAAAGGTGAACGCCAGTGCATCTGGCTTCAACAGCTCGCACAGAAAAAGCGAGAGAGGCCTGTCTAACCGGTTTTGTAACTTGCTGACCTGTGTCACCAAGTACCTCACTGTGCTGCACAGTTTATTTAGATTAGACTAGATTAAACTTTTAATGATCCCCATGGGGAAATCTGATCGTTGCAGCAGCAGCAGCAATCAGCAGCAGCATTTGGCTGTAACTATTATTGGCCGGCGTCCGTATAACCTGGCATTTCGTCATGCCGGAGCGTTTTGTTTTTGCAGCCTTGCCTCAGGACAAGTCCGATCCTGCAGCCGTCCCCCCCCCCCCAACCCCCACCCCCCGAGGCCCGGCCGGCGTGAGGTGTATACGCTCCCGAGGATTATGCATGCTCCATCACGCAGCCAGTTTTTATGACACTCATCGATCCTCTGCCACCCTCTCCCTCTCCCAGGGAGAATAGACTTGAGTTGAGAATTGATTCGGGTCATTATTGGGTCCCAATCCCCTCGCTGCAGCCGCAGTCACGGACCTGCAGAAAGGTCAGAGAAATTGCCTCCCCTGTCTGTCCGTCAAAAAGGATTTGGCCATTTGTGCGGGTATTCGTGAATTTGTGAATCCGATTAATTTCGCCACCTAATCTTTTTGTTCAGTACGTGATGGCTTTTTTTTATTTTTTTTTTGGCGAGCGCACCCATCGGGGCCTATTTGCATTCCTGTTTGGCCGTGGCACCCGCTGCGCCGTTGTTGCTTTGAACATGCTCCCAGTTGCACTTATTCCAGCGCAGTGGTTCGTTGGAGAAACTTAGTTAATTAGTGCGCCTGTGTGCGAGCGGGACTATATTATGTGTTTTTTTTACCACTCCTTTGTGTGTGCACGTATGCATGCATGCGTACACGCATGATGGTGAATATGTTTCTAGCGTGTGTGTGTGTGTGCAGGTGGCACTCGCTGCAGTGCCTAATGGTGTTGCGAGGCGCTCTGAGCCATCTTCAGCTTTGTGAATGGATTCATGGGAGATGGTGTTCCTGTGCCATCAAGCATCAAAGGGAAAATGATTCATTATTCAACAAGCACTCGTAGCCCGCTTGCTCTCCGCTGCTTCTATGAACTTTATCAATATTTTAACATATACATATACACACAGTCATTATGCATGTCCTTAATTCTTTTATGTTGATTGATGGGTTGATTTCCGAATGCCAAGTTTTTTCTTTTTATTATTTTAGTTTGGTGACATCTTTGGTGCCAAGTAGTCATCGCTGACGTCTTTTTCCTTGGATTTTCTGTTGATGAAGTTTGAGTTTCTCTTTTCTCTGTCTGTTCAGCCATGGTGGCTATCACTGCTCATGCTAACTACCCAGTTCTTCTTCTGTTTATTCCAAACAAACTGGAAATGTGAAACGCATGACTTCATGTGCGCCAGAGGATTTTTCCCAGGAAAGAGCTATCAGACACCAGGTTTAGAACAACAAATGTAAAAGCAAGAACTAGATTTAGGTTGAATCTCTATTGTGTTACATCAATCAGTGGCAAAACAGGCATTTTCATATATATATATATATATATATATATATATATATATATATATATATATATATATATATATATATATATATACATATATGCAAATGTTCCACATTGTTAATTTAATGTAAAAAGTGTGTTTCACAGTCATATAGGAATGGCTGGGCTTTCATATACAGCTGACTTTGACTTGGTTTAGAAGTGTCTCATTCCAGACTGAATGACTGTCCAAGCAGGCAAGATTCTGGTCTGGAGCAAAGTGTGTGGGCATGTTCTGAGGTTTTACTGTCTTAACCACTTGTGTAAAGGCATGCTTGGGCAGAATATTACCATCTTTTTTCTCTGTTTATCTGTCACTCTAATCAAAGGGTTTTATTGTTCGCACACTTGCTCTCCTCCTCAGAATGTGCTTGCATGTTTCTCCTGGGCTCCTGCTAAGTTTTGGTGGAGGGAACGTCGGCGCGCCTGTGTGTGCACCGATGCAGGTTATGATTGCGTCCCAAGGAGTCGGCTCAGATCAATAGGTGGCGGACGGGGCAGCCATCGATCAGCGCGGCGAGCGGAGGCTAATTTATGCCCCGTGCTCCGGCGATCCCTCCGCACCGAGGCACCAGGGCGTGAAATTCAAATTATTATTACAGCCAGGCAATTCCATTATCTGGGGGAAGGATGTGCCGCGCTGGCCCATATTGGCTGCCTTCCTTGTGTAAAGGGAGAGAGGAAAGGGAGAGGAGGAGTGGGAGCCAAGGCTAGCCCCTCTGTGGCCATGGCGGGGCGGGCAGAGAGGGGGGCGAGTATTATTACCCCAGTTTATCATGCTGGGCTCAGTTTCCCCCCCGTTTTCATGCAGCTGGACGGCCATTTTGTGCCTGGCGAGAACATTATGGTTTAACGGGAAAATATTGCGTGCTGCTTTTGTAACACATGGGATGCATCATGGGGAAATGAAGTGTTGATGCAGTTACATGTGCAAATGGTATGGGTTCAGGTTCGTAAATGTCATGTATGGAGGATAAGAGTAGCTGCCTTAAGGGGGAAAAAGATTGTCATATGCGCATGATATATAAAACATACTCAAGTTGGGTGCAACCCATGCAAATTAGTTGTTAAAAATTTGTCATACCACTTTCTTATTACCTCTAAATGGAGAAATCCCCAGGTATAAAACATGTGCAGGTAGGTACATGGTATTGGAATGCTGCTGTTATCAGTATGTCTTGATAACTCTGTCTGTCTTATGTCTCAAGACCTGGCTCAGCTAAAAACACTTAAAAGCTGTACGCACATTTCCATTAAACTGTGGGCATGTGTTAATTAATTTGCACAAATTAGGAAATTTTGCACACAAAATAATGGAAGTGAGGGTACAAATGAATCAAAACAAGGGAATGATATCTAACTTGTACACTCAAATTAATCCAAACAGGAGCATAAGCTCTAACTCTTTGGCACACAATAAGAATAAATTGTAGCCTCACCACGTATTTTATTTTATTCTATGCCTTGAAATAGCTGAAACACACTTTCGTAGTTTTGATTATCAGGTTGCATGTCCTATGATTTTTAAATTAGTGATAGCAGATCGGTGTTTGGATCTTGTTTTTCAGACATTTACTACATTTGCGCACACCTAAACCCTATTATTACCGACCCATACGCACACACACACGCATACAAACACACACCATAGGAACACTGTTCTTCTCGTCACATCACATGACATTTTGTTTACCAATCATTAAGTGACATGACCTTTATTTTTGTGCTGTTGGCTCTGTTAAGTGGCACCTAGGGAGAGCTGGCCGGCTGTGACAGGTGCGTAGCTTGTCACTCCCAGTGTTGGACCGCAACACATTACAGTGATATTATTTTTCTCAATGACGAATAGTGGCAATTTCAGTAACCAATCAAAAAATATATTAATTTTGTTGTCATTGCAAGCTGTATTGTCCAAACACTAGATGAGAAATTAGATGAAAAACAGATGAGAAATGGTAGAAAAGTTGACTTTCTCTGGGTGGAATTATTCCCACTAGTTTGATTTTATCCACCAAAAGGACGACAAGAACATCAGACATCAACACTGATTGGGCTCAATGGAGTTCCTTATTTTAGAAGGGAAGAGAGGATGCAGCCTTCAATTATAACACTGTTACCATGCATCTGTAGCCCTGGAGGATTTAACTCTTTATCAGCGGATGGTAACATGTCATCTCTTCCTCATCTCCCTCCCTCCCAATCCGTCTCTTACCCGCGTATTTTATCGGCTTCCTCGTTCGCCCGCCGCTTTGATTTGATTCCATCTGACGCCGTACATACTGCAAGTGCTTCCGCGAGCAAAAGGGCGAATAAGTGAGGAGAAGCAGGGGGAGCGAAAGTGGAAGAGACAGGGACACTGAGGAGGCGGAGGGAAGAGGGAGCGAGCGGGGGGGGATCATTAAAAAAAACTCACTGTTTAGTCGGTAACGGACAGCCGGGTCGTTCGACGCGCGAACAGAGAGGTTACTTCTCTGGCCTTGAGTCACAATTAATTACTACCGCGAGGGACGTCACGACCGCTCTGCATCTACAGTATATGTGTGGGGGAAAAAAGAAAGTAAAAGAAGTGGAGACAAAGAGAGCACCGGAGAGAAGTAGACACAGGATTTTGAGGTTGCCGATAGACGCATGTGGGTGCTTGTAGAGGGCCGAGGGTCACAGCTGTGTCTATTCCCCTTTTATATGTAGAGAGCAAATCACTCTTTTGTCGATTTCCACTCCGCTGATAAACACGCTCTTACAGGCTGCTCTCCAAAGTGCTTCGAAAAGAGTTTCTTTTTGTCTTCGCCTCCAACCGATTTCAAGGTCAGATCCGTCGGTGGACGTGGCAACAGGTTGCATCCTCTGCCGCCGACCTGAGACTCGGGCAAAAAGTCGGCCTATTAGGTCTGGAACACACACACATAACACAGGCTGTAATTCAGCTGATCTCGCAAGCGCCTTCCTTTGAGGCCGTTTAAGTCTTTGGGAAGATGAAAATCAAGCAAACGTTTGAAAGCATGCGTGAATATTTTCATTTGCATGCTCTTCAACCGCTCCTGTGTGTGTGTGTGTGTGTGTGTGTGTGTGTGTGTGTTTGGTGTACTTACATGCCTCCGCCTCGCAGTAGAGCCTCCGGGGCTATCCGACCACAACCGTGGGGTTTTTAGCATGAATGCGAGGAAAGAGAGGAGTCACTCGGCAGTCTCGGTCAGAGGTTCGCCTCCTCCTCGCCTCCTTTTCATCTTCCTTCCCACCCTATATTGACTTAATCAGAATCAATCGCCTCTGGCATTACAGTCTACTGGAGCAAATGGTGTGGCCGGTGAAAACCCACCCAGATACTAAAGACCCCTCGTGCACGTAGATGCTGGCGCACGCACGTGCTCCCATACATTATGTACATGTGCATCGCTTATGCTGGAGATGCACATACACTCACACAGGGAAGAAGTGGAGGGTATACCCGCTCTTGTCAGGGTGGAAGAGCCTCTGAAACAGCATTTAGACCATGGGACACTAAAACTCTCCACTGAAACCCAGACTAAAGGAATTCTTCTAGGTGGGGTAGGAGCTCCTTAAAGGAATAGTTCACCCCCAAATGAAAATTCAGTCATTATCTACTCACTACTAAGTCAGTTGAAACTACATTGAAGTTCGTAGGACCACCAAACACACAGTGAGTTCCATCTCAGCCTTCTCCCAGACTACTGAAGTTATCAGAACCATCTGTTTACAGCTCTAAAAAAAGCATGAAATGTTCATCAAGTTTCTCCAAACTGCTTGTGCAGCATAATCCAAGTGTTATGTATCCAAACAACTTGCACAGCGGGTCCAAAAGTCCAACATTTACCTCGTTATTTCCGATATTTTCCTCACTGACAATGCTTTGCTCTACAGCGTGCCAACAGTGACCCTACAGTAACAAGCAGAGTCTTCCACCACAGAGCTATAGGGTGACTAGAGTATTGTCAGTGAGGGAAATGTAGGAAATAATGAGGTAAAGGCAGGGTGACCCACCCCACCTATTCAATGGTCGGGGAAACTGTGAGATAGATTACTATCTTTAAATGAAGAATTCATTCACTAAAACCATAATTGAACAATCAAGTGAAATGAAAAAAATGTGTAAAGAGAGTAGCCTACATTTTCAGGATAGGGTCTAAAAATATCTATATTTTTATTGGTGGTTGTTTGCCTCATGATGATCAGCGAATGGAGATCATGGTTTTTAATTAACCTTTTAATTTAACACGACATCACTGCACACACACACACACACACACACACACACACATACATACACACACACACAGGTACAACATGTATATAGGATATACAGCAACATGAAGGAATGGCTACAATTATTCAGAAATATCTTTTTGAATTCTCGAAACACAAGGAGAGCTTGATTCATCTTCTCTTGCCAGTGATGTTTTGACATCTGAGCCTCCAGCAAATTCTTAAAATCACATTTCAATATACATAGTAACGGTTGCTCCATTTCCCAAGAGCAACAAACAGGCATTTTAAAGGGTCAACCAATTACATAGACACACACACACACACACACACACACACACACACACACACACACACACACACACACACCCCTAAACATACATAAGGGGACAACCGAACCAACAGCAAGCCACCAAATTGCTTTCATCTTTTTTTCTGTCTTTCTTTTTTTTTTTTTTTTTTTGCTGACATTTCCCCTGCGGTCGGGTGTGCGCTGAATGGGTTTGACCCCTTTCCCTCTCCCATGGGTGCTCCTTTCCATGTCAGTCAGCCGTGGGAATAGGTATTAAGGTGGCGGCTGGATGGACAGGACTGCTTCTACCCGGTGATTGATTCCCTCGTCTCACTGCCCTGAACGGGTTAAACATCGCCGGGACCTCCGTTACAGAGAGATTGCATTTAGCTGCAGCTGCCAAACCACATAGACAACCTGTCTGTCTGGTATAGAGAGAGAGAGAGATTGTTACCTGCCAGACTTTACCATCCTCTTAACTCCTCCCGCCCGCCTTTATGCAAACAAACGCTGGCTAATATACCCAGCAGATTGCTTCCCCTATTTCCCCCGCAACACGCTTCGCTCTGCATCGGATTTACTGAAACAGAAGTTGAATCCGCCGTGTCTTGTTTACCGTCAACAGCAGATGCCCATTAGCCATTACGGTTTCACACACTCCAGTAGCCTTTGTTTTTGATAAACTGGGCTCTGTTATTGTAGGAGGCATCCATTTCATTTACAAGGTGCAAGGCATTGTGTCTCAGATTTGCTCAAAAGAAATCAAGATAGCAATGCATTGAATATTACATGGTTATGTCAACATTATGATACAGGTGAAATGTATGTGAATTGTGACTAAAAATTGGTGTACATGTACAGTTAGTACAGTAAAATGGCATACATGTGCAGTTAGTACAGTTACAGTTGGTATACAAGCACAGATACTACAGTTCAAATGGGTGTACATGTGCAGTTAGGTTAAAAATGGTGTACATGTGCAGTTAGTACAGTTTGAATTGGTGTACATGTACAGTTAATACAGTAAAATGTTTTACATGTACAGTTACTACAGTTAAAAACCATGTACCGGTCATTTTTCTTTCCGCCATTGCCAGCAAATGAGTTTTCCTATATATCTGCTGAACTGAACATTTTTGAGCCACACGCAATTCAAGCCTATCACGGTCAGTTCAATGGCCGCCATGGCCGTTTGGTACTATATTTTCTGCTCCAATTCTGAAAATGTTCAGGGCAGTGAACTGTACATGGAGACCAAGTTTGGTGTATTTGCACAGATCTGAATGTTATGTTACTGACTGATGTTACTGATGTTTTAGTGCAAAATAACGAAATATACTTATGTAAATTTGATTAGCACACATTTTTATTTTGGCCTAATCTTGTCCTAAGGGTTAAAGACTGTTTGTGTTTTTTCGCTGTTTGTTCTAAAATGCAATAACCGCAGAATTACAGTAGCATTCAACCATGATCTCCCCAGCTATACTCTCAGCCCTTGCATCTCATATTGTCTTTCCTCTCTCTGTCTGTCTTGCAGGTAATGTGGTGTGTCTTTATTCATCCCCATGGGCACTCCCTCAGCGATGGCCGCAGATGTGATGAGTAACGCTGCTTTCCTTTGTGGGCCACAGTTGGATATGCACACACAGCGGGATAGACGCACTGAAGCACAGGCTTGCGTTGTGCGCACACACACGCGCACACCCAGGCACACAGACACATGCAAGCGAAAATAAAATGGGGTGAAAATGCAGAGACAGGCAAAAATATGCAGTGGTGGATGCACATACATGGATACAATTGTACTCAGATACACAGATGAAGGTACACACACACACTACATCGAGGTAGCACTGTGATAAATATGTAAGAGTATATACTTCTACTTTCTCCATAGCGAACCGATTTATTTGGCCTGTGCATATGTCCATCTTTCCATGATTGCATGCTTGTGTGCCCAACGTGTGTGTGTGTTTGTGTGTGAGATCACCTGTGTGTGTGTAGTCTTGACTCCTAAGGAATCAGTCTGAAAGCAACGTACCTGACTGTAATGGAGCTTCATTAACTTGGCCTGCCAATCTGGAAGCCTCTAGCTGTCTAATAAGCAACAAACATCATGATGCATTGGGAAAAAAATAGTAAACAAACAACATGACATAACGTACACTCCGGAGGCATATGGATGCAGAAATAGGCCTTTGATGATGTTGTGTTAATGCAAATACTCTCCCATCTGCTTGTGTGCGCCACATACCGCCTAGTGTATGATTTCATTTGTCATACGGGGCCGATCATAGAAGGAAACATGCCTGTACACACGTACACATATCCTCACACAAACAGCATGCGCACACACACACGTCTTTATTCACATTGGCACCAATCGCTTTGTTTGCCTTGTCTGCTGAAAGTAAACATGGGCAATCTGTGTGTAAAGCCAATCTCTTCACGTGGGCGGTTGGGCCAATATTTGGGTTAGTTGGCTGCCTTCACTTAGGTAAACAATGTAGTCAAACACAAATGCGTGTGTATGTTTCTCACCATACAGCGCTTTTTCACAAACGCGCACACGAGCATGCATGAGCGTCAGTGACGGTCGCAAAGAGTGCCACAGTTTTTCACATCTCGAGAGTTAACCGCCAGCGTTGTGCAATTTTTTTTGTTTCCTTCTTAGCATTGTAATGCGGTGTAACTGGTTGGGCGTACGAGGCGGTTGACTTGACTTGCACAAGCTCGACCCGCAGCTTTCTAGGTCATGTGTACCTTAGCTCTTATTTTCCCCTTTTTTACGGCCGACTCTGTAATTGTTCACCTGCCCACGTGCACCTCGCTGTAGATAGGGCGCACACGCCGTTCTGCGTTACAGCACCAGATCCATGCCGACGTGCTGGAAAATAGGTCATTCAATAGGTAGGAGAGATTTGTTATCCCATCGCCGTCTGCTGTAATAATGTGTGTAGGTGCTGCTGAGCGTGCAAGTGGGTGTATGTAAGAAGATAGAGAGTCGATAGATGCAGACAGGCAGGCTGATAGGCTGATCATGGAGAGTGGACCCCATGTAGACGAGCGTTGGAGGTTGCTTCGGTGGCATCTAATGATTCGAAGATAGAATTGAGAAAGGTAGGGAGGTGGGCTGCTGGTTGGATATAAGAGGTGATACAATAAGAAACATGATAAGATGGTAGGCAATGTCAAAATTCTGCACTTACAGTCAGGGGATTCAACTTTTTTGCCTCAATTGCTCGTCGATACAGAATTTTGCTAGTTAATTTAAATTCTCTGCAGCCATGTATGTCTTAGAGTAGAAAAGAGTGATTGGTAACTGGATGGCTACCTGCCAAAGTGTACTGATGTACCAGCCAAAAGCCCAAATCTACCAGCATTCGGCTGGTGACCAGTGTTAGGTCAAGTGGCCTGCACTGACTCTGATAGGGACAGTTGCAAAATTCTCTAGAAGGGCAACTTCTGGACTGTCCTGGTTGCTCAGTTGGCTAAAGTGCCTTCCAGTAAATGTAACGTCCTGGGTTTGAAATCAGCCTGGAACCTTTGTTGCTTGTGACTCTCTCCTGTCTTTTCTGTCTCTTTTCACTGTCTAATAAAGCAGAAATGCCATAACACAAATCTTTAAAAGGGCACTCCCCCAGAAAAGCTTGGGGGGGTCCGAGGACATGATGCTCCCTGTGGAGACGTTTTTGAAAATCTGCTTTTAAAAACTCTTAAAAACTTTCTGGTGAGTCTTGTACAGTGCCACGTACTTACCCTTTCAAGAGAGATGTTTCCATACCCAACCAGTATTAGTAGGCTGTTACTACATTATGTCACTTGGAAATAGGTGTATTCAATAATTAAAATTTCCACTTTCTTCCAAAGATTGTATCAGTAAGAGTTGATGTTCAACTCTTTTTTAGAGTTCAGAGGCCCATAAGAATTTCAGGTGAATCTATACTAGGCTGCTGAAAGTGAAGAGGCATTTTGAGAATTACTTTATTGATAGTTTGGTGCGCTATTTTAAACATATGGCCCGTATGCAGACTGAAGTAATCAGAAGATCAAAACATTCATTTTGCCTTAAATGCCCACTGCAGACCAATGTAAGCTATTTAAGAAAGGCATGTCTGTCAGGTTTGAATAGTCCACATATAGTGGAAATACTGTGGTATAAATGCTCTTCAGACTGATTATAAACCCCTTTTAGCTTGTAGCTCCGCAGGTGATCAGTGTTACCAATGGCTGGTGAGAAACTCTATCTTGATGTTTCACTCTGAAAAGGGAATCTAGGACAAAAGGGCAGGGGCATTTGCCCGCTCTGCCCCCTCCCTGTGCCTATGAGCTGTGCTTACTGTACCTACAGGACGAGATGTTAAATTATCCATCTCACATTGGCACAGTGCACTTTCCTTTCCATTGTCTGTCATGAAGAATGAAAATACCAATCTTTTCCTGTCGTTTTTCTCACTAGGCTACTTGTATTGATACTATTTGCACTTGAGTTAAAGTAGTAATAAAAATAGACAGCAAAACAGACATTTTCATATTGAAAAAAAATCTGTTTTGCCACTCTCCATCACCGATTGCTATAACACAATAGCTATTCAATCTATACCCAGTTCGTGAAAGCTTTTACATTTGCTCTTCTAAACACCCGGTGTCTGGTAGCTCTTTCCTGGGAAAAATCCTCTGGCACTGCAGTTTGTTTGGAATAAATAGAAGAAGAACTGGGTAGTTAGCATGAGCAGCGATAGCCACCATGGCTGAACAGACAAAGAAAAGAGAAACTCAAACTGCATCAACAGAAAATCCAAGGAAAAAGACGTCACAGTCCCGCCCACGCTGTTTGATTGACAGGTGAACTCTGGAAAGAGCAGTGCAGAAACATCACAGCAATGATTGCTGAGCACCAAAGACGGCAACACAATTAAAAAAAAACAGACAAATGAGGAACTCAAGGATTACCACTTCATGTGGGTGCTGCTGCCTTCCTTTTATCACGCGGCTAATCCAACTCAGCCTCCTCGCATCGATAAACTCAGCACAGGGTTTGATTAATAACCTGTTGTTTACTGTTTGATCTGAATACCGGGTTACTGACGGTGATATTACCCGCCATATATTAGCCCTACCCGTCTGGAAGGCCGTGACCGCTGTTGTATGAAAGTTTCAGGGTCTACGGTTAAGTATCAGAGAGTTCGGAGAGTTGCACTGCAGTTGTTGTCCCATGTCTGTCATTCTCGCCGACATCACCGGCCGAGATGAGACACCAGCAAGTGTTTTCATTTCAGTTAATTTCTCCCTGGGTGCTTAGGGTGAGGGCGGACAGTATGTGACTGACAGATTAGCCTTGTCATGCACAGGGCGTTGTTCACAGTGTGGATGGAGGGAGTGACAGGGAAGGAGTGGTAAGGAAAGAGAGTGAGAGAGAGAAAAAGGGGGCCTTGATAATGGTGTCATGGTGGCTATGATAACAGATACAGACAATGGAAACGCTCTCTGATCGAAGAGAGGTAGCGAGTTGGAAAAGTTGAACATCCTTCAACTCGTGCTGCTGCGGCTGCCGCCATTGGAGGAGGCAAAGCTGCTGTCGTATGTACATTGAAACCAACGTGACCTCACGCTGTCTGCAAGCACCTGAACAGGTGGAAACAGCTGGTCTGAGATCTGTCAGGCACACACAACACCAAACACTGATGTGGAGTAGGGGTGGGCGATACGGCCCTAAAATAATATCACGATATTTCAGAATATAACAATATTCTTGACGATATGACAAAATACTGAAAAATATTTTATTATTAATTTCAAGAACATACAATTGCAACAAAATAAGTGTTATAGTTTTATATGTCAGCATAAACATAACAGTTTGCCTTCAAATATTCAGTAAAAACTAAACAAAAATGATCTCAGTTATTTTGTCTGCTTGGTTTTGAACTCACAGTAGCTGTTGAGCTCTCCTCGCGGGATTTTTGGCTCTCCTCGTACTGAACCGGGTGCTTCTGCTTGAGGTGGTGAAATAAGTTCGATGTATTGCCCCCTTTTGTTGTTACAGTCTTCTTGCACTGCTTACATATTACTGTGGTTTGTTGTACATCTGCTGTTTTGTAACCAAACCACTTCCACACTACTGAAGTCGCTCCCTTTTTTGGAATTAACTCCTCCACTGGAGCCGCTTTCAGCCATGCTTGTTGTTGCTGTGCGAAACGTAATGTATGTCACACCGTTACGCAGCGTAACGGTGTGACGTCATTACGTCAACAAGTCGGAATATTGCCATTATCACGAATTTTTTTTATCATATTAAAAATTAGACCGGTATTATCGTGAACGATACGATATGGCACACCCCTAATGTGGAGTCTGCTGTATCTGTCTCTCTGAAAGCAAGAACACACACACTGCAAACATGACATGACCCTGCTACAGTGACCACAAGTCATGACCACTTTCAAAGTGTACACACACACACACACACACACACACATAAACCATTACAGCTTCTTTTGCCTGTACATTCACCCCCCTCCCCCGTTACGCCTCAAGACTGTAACCCAACTTGTTCAACAAGTCAATCAATGTCGTTGTCTGTGTGTGTGTGTGTGTGTGTGTGTGTGTGTCAGAGTGATCATTCCAGTTGCCGCGGCTCATAAAGATGTCAACACACACGCACGCTCTCCGCCGTTACATTGTTGACTGTTGGCATGGTTACCTGGCACTCGACTAGTAGACGTTGCAAAGTAGTGTGTGTGTGTGTAGGTGTGCGTGTGTGTGCAGTTGGGTGTGTGTTTGCTGAGCGGTAAAGTAAACAGACAATGTGCAAAGCCCTGTGGCTCCAGCGAAGGCAGCGAGGCAGAGAGAAATCAGAACAGTCGTCTCTATCATGCGAGAGAGAGACCTAGACGGAAAGGGAGAGAAAGAGAGAGAGAGAGAGGACATAAAGCAAACTCAATCACAGCAAGTCAATTTGCCTTGATTTGATCTTCAGTCTTTGTCTGGAATCAAAATATTGTGTGAGATGATGTTATAAATCACTGGCTGTCTACTGAGTGCAGTCAGACATCTTCTGTCTTAGTATTTTTACTCCCCAATATGGGTTTTTGAAGGCCGATACCAATATTTTGCACCAGTATTACAGTAAATTTGACTATATTCATGCCAAAAGGTTCCCAACGATGACAAGGATTCGGTGTTTCCCTGCAGAATTGTTGCGTTCTAACATGTACATTCAGTTGTCTTTGTCAATTGTAAAAGCCGGAAATGAATTAACTGATATACAGAATTGGTTTGTTGAACCGCTAACTCACTGGCCGAACGAATCACACACATTTGTATGGTGTCTTCTGACCAAAAGGTGGTGTGGCACTGCATACCTGCCTGAATGATTCGTTCAAGCCAAACAAAAATTGCCGATTCAGCAAATAAGCTACTAGCCCATACACTGAGTAACTGAACCGATGATCAAACTGTACAGTAACTGTGAAGTACTATGTTGTTTGGGTGTCGTGAAGATGATAATGAATGCATAAAGATGATAATGAATGCATAAAGATGATAATGAATGCATGAACAAGGAGGTTTGAGGCTTTGTGAGTTTGTTGTGACTATGCTTGATTAAGCCCATGTTGGAGAGTGGCACGCCAGCGCTGAAGCCATTGCCAAGGCAGGCAAATAACAAGTGTGTTTGTCCTGATCGCTCGCTTTGTGTTTACAAGCATGTCGGCTTAGAACTGTACGGAGCGCAGTCCAACCACAGACAGCACAGACTCGTTCACTTTAAAGTATCGTTGTGTGTGTGTGTGTGTGTGTCTGCAGAATGAGGGATTTCCTTATTGTGCTGACTACAGGAAAATTCCATGGTAAATGACTGCCTGTTGACAGAAAAAGAGAGATAGCTGGAGAGAGAAAGACAGAGAGAGACAGAACCGGTAAAGTGATCCTAAACTGGGAGGGACGGGGATAAACCAGTTTGAGACATGATGGCTTCACAAGGGGGGCGGGACAGTAGCATTTCAGGTGTCAAACACCATGCATAAGACCTGTTGGGAGTGTTGGTGTGTGTGTGTGTGTGTGTGTGTGCAGACAAGCAGATACGCTCACACTCACTCCTACGAAGTCGGCACCCTCTGCTGCTTCCTGCATTGCTGTGTTTCATGACACCTCACACTCACGCACACACGCACACACACACATCATCCATCCAACACATCACACACACATACACACACACATCAAACGCAGTGACAGTAGTGCGAGTCAAGACCAATAGTTCAAACACAGAGGAGTTTGGCAGGTTGTGGGCAGATACAACTGTCAAATGTATTAAAGATTTCTCTCCCTCAATGTTGCCCTCCTGCTGTGTTTCAACCAGGAGGCTACAACAACTCCCCCATCACTCTCTCTCTCTCTCTCTCTCTCCCTCTCTCTCTCTCTCCCTCTCTCTCTCTCCCACACACACACACACTCAGATCCACTCTGTTTTTCCTCATCCCCAAACTTGTTTCTATTTTTTTTTTTTTTTTTTCAAAGTCAGCCACAACATCAAAGGCCTGACCCTCCCGCTGGCGAGGAGAGAAGTGTTTGAGGAGGTGTGTGTGGGTGTGCGTGTTGCAGGTGGGGGGTCACTAGGACCTTGGGTTGACCTGGCTTCCTACGACCGACCCGCCACTCATTAGCACTGACCCGTGGTTGGCTGGTGAGGAGGTGAAAGGAGGGGTCGCGACCCCCGTGGCAGCCAGCGGCGGGCCTGGCTGCACTAAATAACCATATAAGGGGACAGGAGCAGGTGGATCCCCCACAGCTTCTAATTGGTCCTTAGAACGGACACACACACACACACACACACACACAAATAGATATGTACATGGAGTTATGTGTATCTCACACACATGCAAGTATACTGACAAGGACACCCGCGTGTGTGTGTGCGACCACACATATTCTCACACACATACACAACATGCATGCATGTAGACATGCACGAATACACACTCGCTCACACATATCACATACCCTCATACAGGTCACTTGCATACACATACACACATTTCATACACACGCACACATTTCTTAAGTACAGACACACTCTGTCGCACACACACACACACCCAGCAATGAAGTAGTGAATATAAAGGTACCGTAAATATAAACAAAAACAAATTATTAAAGTTGGGCATACGTGGAACTGGGCATAAGTTGTGCTCTGGTCAGGTCAGATGTAGTTTGGTTTAGTCTGATTCATTTTGGTTTGGTCTGGTGTGATGCGGTTTAGTCTGGTTCAGTGTTGTTTGGTTTGCCCTGCTGTAGTTTGGTTTGGTGAGGTCCATTTTGGATTTCGTCTGGTGGAATTTGGTCTGGTCCGACCTGGTTTGGTTTACTGTAGTTTGGTCTAATTCGGTGTAGTTTAGTCTGGTCTGCTGTAGTTTTGTAGCTTGGTCTGCTGTAGTCTGGTCTGGTGTAGTTTGGTGTAGTTTCCTTTGATCTGGCATAGTTTCTATTTTTGCTTACCTTTGCTAGACTGTTGTTAAATAGTTGCATTTTGGCATATATAATAACCTCTATTTATGAAATTTGGAGTTGTTCGCATGTTATCCTTCAAAAACGTGTAGGTGTTTTGCAGTGAAGCTATCCAATCACTATGTCTTGTGATAAAACTGGCTATGTAATGTAAACTGAAGGGAGAATGTAGCAGTATATCCTATAGTTGCATCTTAAATCCGCACATAGAGCTGTTCGCTCTCTCCTGCAACCACTTCTCTCTGATCTCTCTAATGCTCTAATCCTCTGGCTAGTTCTATTAGCCAGGGCCTCCACAGCTGGCCTCGACACGCTGCTGGAGCAGGAGAACTGTATCGCCTGAGACTCAACAAGGCTGCACTCGCATCTCCTCGCCTCTCCTCTTTCATTTTCTTCTCTTCTTTTCTCTTTCCTCCCTCTCAGAGGAAAGAGAGAGAAACATAAAGACAGAAGCTCTATCATCTCAGATACAATCCCAGGAGAGGAAGAGAGAACAGGCAGCTCCAAATTCTTTGTTGTAGGAGTAGGTGTGTGTGTGTGTGTTAGTGTATGTGTGTGTGTGTGTTTGTGTGCGAGTCCCCTTGTGCCAACTCTACAGGGGAGTGTGTGTGTGTGCGTGTTTGTACTTGTATGTGCACCCAGTAACAAGTGTGTGTGTTTGCATAAGTTTGTTATTGTGCATGTTTGCAAGTGTGTGTATGTAGGTGTGTGTGTGTGTGTGAGAGACAGAAAGAGTCCCTACTCCCCCTAAAATTCTACAGTGTTGTGTGTGTTCTTGTTACTGGGTGAACACACATTTCCAAGTGTGTATTTGTGCGTGCTTGTTTGCAGGTTTTGGTGTTTATGAAGCTTTGTGTGTGTGAGTGTGCATGTGTGTGTGCATCCGTGGTGTCAATTCTATAGGGGAGTGTTATAATGAGATGGCAGGGTGCCACGGGCCCCAGTGTCCCAACGCTGAAACAGACATGTGGCAAGACCACCCACGATCAATCAGCCGGTCGATGCCATCTCAGCGCAGCGTTGCTTCTCCCCCTCAGGACGCCCCAAGAAAAAACTGGGGAACTGTATTAATACCTTCCAAATGCCACTATAGAATTCAGTTACACTGATTGTGATTTAAATGAGTTGGTTTTTCCTAGACCCTGAAGACATTTTGATCGCAGTTCTTTTTGGATCAAGTTAAGAATAACAATTTTTTTCCTCACTCCTTTGTTTTTTTCCTCATAATAAAGCTGCACTGCAAGCTGCACTGATCAGGATTATTATGTAAAAATCCACCCGTCTCTATCAGCCCAGAGCCTCCAATCACCACTAATTGAGAAACTGTACATTTGCCCTGTTTGCCCAATGAGATTCTGGTGTCGGGTATGCAAGAAGAAGACATTTAGTTTACTGACATCACATTGCATGATTTCTGGGTATTGAAGTTCAAACAGTTTTCAAACACTTGCCTCTTGCTTCATTTGGAGCTGCCAACGTATGAATTTGATTTTGAGTGGTTAATTCATATAGATGCTTGATTCTGCCACCAGTGTTTTAGAAACCGCTTCGGCGCTATGGCACAGCAAGGAAAATTAAGTGAAATTATGAAGACAAAATTGATGAACACATCCTTTAAAGATGCAAAATTCACCCTCCTACTCAAATGTGTAGCCACACACTCATCGCTACTTAAAATTTGTAGCGGTAACAGCTCCATCAATCTGTTTGCCTGGTATGTGTTTTTTGATCTTCTTTAAAGCTCACTAAAAGGTTAAATCAGACAAAATATGGATAAAACAACTTTTTAGCAGTGCTCTTTCCTTTTCAATTACATTCGCTTCTGTCTGATGAAACTTTATCTACAAAAAAAAAAAGAAAAAACAACAACCCTCGGGAATCAGTAAAAGCAGCCTTATTTTCAGATTGAGGACCATGCATTTTTTAAATGAGGCGATGGGTTTTTGAATTTGCCCCGAAGTTGTGAAATTTATTCCGAACATAAAGGACAATGTGAGCTTTCAAATTCCGGTAAATAAGAAATGAAAACTGCCGAAATCGGGGCGGGGAGGTTTCACACAGAAGCAGCGGCGCCAACATGCAAGCAAACAAGATATCAAGCACGATCAGCGAGATACTGAAGAATCCGGCCGATATCAAGAGTGATCACTTGGCTTCAGTAAAGAGCTTAAAGGAGAAGCTAGTAAATAGTGAATAGATTGGAGCCAGACTCTGATATACGGGAGCGAACGGGGACTGAGGCAAGAAACAGCTGGATGGTGAGAGCTCATTATTTTATAGCCGAGCGCAGAAAATCCATTTTACATGTGTGTGTGCTTTAGCATGAGTGTGAATTAGCATACGAGTAAACAGAACACCTCACTGGCGCATATTCCCAGCTCCTCCTGGGACTCGCCTCTTCTGGTTCTGCTTTAATTTTTCACCTTGTTGTGTAATAATGAATTAGTTTCAGATACGCACATGTGTGTAGACACACATCCTCCCTGCCAAATACCCCATGCTGTCAAACGCTTGGATCTGTGCACACGTGCAGGAATAGATTGCACCATGGTAAGACCAATATATTGTTTTGCTAGTATATTGGGCATATATTATTTATTAAATATCAGATATTGGACAGTTATGTGGTCCACTGCTGATATGATGGAGGTTCTTTCCTGACTACAACTACATAAAAACAGCCTGTAAAACGTACAAAGATGAGTTTTTTTTGTTCAATTATGTTTTTTATAAATTAAATCTTCATTTAAAGGCCTAGTATATCCCAGAATTCCCACTACCATTGAGGTTTTAGTGTCCCATGATGGTCTAAATGCTGTCTCAGATGCTTTTCCACCCTGACAAGAATAAAAGTCAGGGGGAAACAGTGAATACTTGTAACATTTTTGGTATGAAAATGGTCAAATTTAAAGATATTGCATATAGACACAAAATAACGGCGATTGGAGAATTCAGTATACAAATACTCGGATCTGTAATGGCCTTCAAAAACTGATATCAGTCCATTCCTAGTATGCACACACCTACACACACAAGTAAGAACAATCAAACCCCCCAAAAAAACACACACACACACACACACTCACACACAAATTCCCCCTCGCGCCGCACAATCAATAAAACCCACTGGCCCAAATAGAGGCAGCCTCTTTTCGCTTCGGCTCCGGCTGCTCTTACAAGGACAGACACATTTAGATACATTACATTAGGTGACAGACAGCGCAGCCCATCAAGGCCGCGCTCATATGTCCCCTGTAATGAATAAAAACACTCGGCGCCGCCTCGCCTGATGGAAGACCACGCGGCGTCGGAGGGATCCTTAGCTAACGCAGGCTCCGGGGACGCAGAGCAGAGGTAGATAAGATGGGAGAGGGCGGCTTATTGAGGCCTCCGGTGAGAAATGATATCTTCATCGGGTTCATCGGACCCTCACCCCCTCCGAACGCTCCTGCAGAGAGGACGTAGTGTTCCCACCTTTGTTTTGTCCTGTCCGAGGGTCGTCGTCTATTTCTGTCTCTTTCCGTCTCTTTCTGTTTGGTATCGTACGCACTTTCTCCCGGCTCCTCGCTCTCTCTCTCTCTCTCGCTCCTTGTCTCTCTCCCCTTCACCACGCAAGGCCTTTTTTCCCTTTCAGCCTCTCAGCAATGTCCCATTATGCCGAGCTACATTGTGCATGGCGTCGAGTGTTCTTGATAAGATGTTCTTTTCCAGCGATCAGGGTCTTTGTAGCACTGGCAGTACTTTGTCCTTGCTGTAGCATGTGTGTCTGTGTGTGTGTGTGTATCTGTGCGTGCGTGCGCGCTCACATGGCGCGGCCCCTCGTTCGGCAGCTCAATTCATCCATATTCACCTCTCATCTCAATAAAGGTACATTTCAAATATAATCATTGGCCTCGGGCCTTTCAGGCATTCAATAGCTATTCTAGAGTGAATCTTTCCTGGAGGCCAACTCATTATGAAGGGGAGTGAAAGCAATGCATAGATTTTTTTTTTAGCGGCGCAATGATCTTCCCTCTGTCTGGGGCGACGCGGGGACGGAGCGCGCGGGGAAATAAAAGGAGATTATCACAGCTGATTTGGACTGAGCAGATCCAGCCACGGAGAGGCATAGATATACACAAAGCTGAGCAGTCACACACAAACCATACAATCATAATCTTTGAAATCATCATAAAAGAGGCATAATCGTACAGGAGCTCTTGGTTGTGATGATTGATGACTTCCATTGTGCCATAATCAGCTGCGAGGGTGTTTCAGGGTGACAGCTAGCCCGGGGACACGGACATGAGGACGGTCCACGGGGGGAGGAGGTGCATACAGCGCAGGACAATTTATGACTGGCTGTCTAATCACACTGTAGTAGCTCTGTGACACGGGACGGGACCCTGTGGGACGCCGTGCTAAATGAGCTATCTGACCTGTTAATCATCTAGGCACATTTTCTCGTAGAAACGTTCCGGTCCAGTCTTTATCGTCCGAGGGCTTCAATAGTCTTTTTTTTTTTTCCTTTTTCGCTCTCCAAAGAAGAAAAGATCCCTTCCATCTCTTTCCCTAGCACTTTGCTCTTATGTGATCTCTCTATAGCCGCAAGAATGTTCAAAATGTCACTAAGGGCCTGACCTTTGATCTGCATATTTTTGGTAGCTTGTTATGTTGGAACTGAGGCTCTGGGTAAGAGCATCCGCTAAATGCCTAAAATGTCAATGCAAAATGTCTCCATCTCCCCCTCTCGGACACACACTGCCACCCACCTCATCATATACATAACCATACCACCCCTCCCACCCCCCAATCTGTGCCTTTGATGGGCCGTAGCATTCTAAAACCCTATCAGGTTTCTAGGTATAGAAGAAGGCCTCGACTCCTGACCATCCAGCACTAATCCCCGAAAGCAATTAGCAGCCCACCAAGCCCCTGTCTGGGTGTCATATAAGTGCAAGGCCTATGAAGACACAGAAGTGGTCAGGATACACACACACACACACCACACATACCACACACCCACATCTAGCACGTACCCACAGCTCCAGCCGGAGGGGATCCATGCAATATCCGACCGTACACCCAACCGGCGATATCCTCTTATCCCGTGTCCCATTAGTGAAATCGGCATATGAATCTCCATCACAACAGGAGGACAAACAGTTTAACGGACACACACAAATGTGGCCGCAAATGCGCACGTAGTACATGCAGATAAGCAAATACGCGGGGACAATTGTCAGTGCAAATGCATGTACACATAAATGCAACACACACACATACACACAATAACAAGGCGACAGTAAACATGCCGTCCCCCACAAATGATGCAGTTTCGCTTGGAGCAATCAGTAAAAGTTGCACAAATGTGTGAAAGTCTTATAGAACAGTGCAAATACATTTTGTAGAGCCATTCGTATTGTCTGTTAATCTTTTCCTTTTGGCATTTGCGGCACCCCACATTGGTCGATTGTACAAATGGTGCAGTCGCGGCTTGGACCAATCAGTAAATATGTGTCAACGCTTTCACTATTTAAACCTTATAAAGATTCCTAAAGACAGACTTGTTTCCAACATGTTTAATCCACAATATTTCATATACAGGTCAAGGGATGTAGGTCAGAGCGGTATATGAATGAATGAGTGTGATCTTAAACTCAAACTAGGCGACCGCCTTTGTAGTTCTCTTTACAAAAACTAAAAATGGCTCCTACAAAATGAAAAAGCCTCCACGGATCATTCCCCCAAGTTCAATCGAAATCCAAGCGGCGGTGTCTGAGATATTGCCTGCGACAAACAAACAAACAAACCAACTGAACGGATGGACGGAGGCCGAGCCGTAGCCCTGCAGCGACTGCAAGGCACACGTGAAAGCAAATAAACACAAACACACTCCTCTTCCTGGACATGCGAGTGATTGGCAGCTGAGAGGGGGACGAGCGAGGCCGGCCTGCCGGGGTGAAGCCGCCTGTGTCATCCCTTCTCATTAAGAGAGCCAGGCATCACCGGGCAGCGAACAATACCTGTGCTACCTCCTTCTCTTCTTCCTCCTTCTCCTCCTCCTCCTCCTTCCTCCTCTCCTCCTCCTAATCAGATCCTAATGATCGCCCCTTCATTATGGGAGGACACAAGCCATGGTCAGGACTGATGGGTGCCAGTTTGAAGTCATAGACTGGGAAGACTCACTGAATAAGTGACTTAGTCAAAATAAATCCCAGCCTGAATAGCAAACCTTTTATCTCCAACATGTCAACTTTTCAGGAACTAAGAAAAACAGCCTTGACCTTAGCTTTACCACCGCACATTTTTCACTTCATTAAATATGTTAGTTTTTGAAAGGGTTTCATCAGCCCAAGAGGTCGGAAAAATTTCTCAACCCACAGAGCAGCATGTGAACCTTCAGTTGAAGTGAAAACATGAAAATCGCCAAAGAGTTACATGGTTTTCATGTGACAACAGCAATAGGATGGATGCTGTAAACGTCTTTTTATTTTTTACTTCTGTTAAAAATATTCAAGTTTATTGTTATGTGCATACAAGAAAATATACAGTTTGCACATTTCTACATTTCTAAGAAAAATGCGAATACGCATGAAAAATAAAGTGCTGGGTGCATTACACCTGCATTAACAGAACAATAAAACCAACAATAAAACAAGAAATGCATAGAAAAGACATTAGAGGTCATTAAAAGGACAGTAAAAACAACAAACGATAGTATAACAGGGCAGTGCGGCCGCATGTGTGCGTGTGTGCGTCAGACTGCACAACCACTGTTAATCACTCTGACTTCCTGTGGGTGAAATCTGTCACGGAAGCGGGTGCTGCGAGTTCTGATGATAGCCTGCTTTGATTTTACTACTATATTATTTACTCTCTGCCTTGTTTAGGCAGCGTATTTAACATCCTAATAGGACAGAGCTGGCACAAATGCTGCAGCCTAATTTATAAGACTTACTCAGTAACTTCAAACTTCTTTTCAAACTTCTTTTCAAAACCTTCTCACTACCTTCTATTCATGATTTTATGCTTCCATTTTAGCCCTAACATGGATTTTTTTCATCATATCATTTGATTTCCAACCAGATTTTTGAAGATAATGGCTTAGGTGGATACTCAAATAATTTCGACTCATGACATCTGTTGACAAATCCAAATTGTCCTTTTTTCAGTTTCAGCACATATTAAAAAAACTCCCAAAAAATCCATTCATTGAGAATGTTAACACAAATGTCAGCGTGAATCTAAATGAAAACAGACAAATGGAAAGAGAGAGCAGAAGGGACAAAGAATTTTCCAGTCTCATTTTATGGCGCTCCTGGCTTTCTGCTCGGATAACAAATTGGGCCGTTTGAAGACGCCGCCGGGTCTTTGTCGACGCACATTCGGAAAGCCTGCAATCTTTCGCAACCACCTTAGTTCACCGTGTTCCGATTTCCTTTTGTTTTGAAATTACGTGCCCCGCGCTTCCCCAGCCCCCCCATCCTCCATCCCACAAAACGTTTCTTCCGCCGTCTCGAAGGCGTACGCCGCGCCCGCCGAGCCCCGCAGATGTCGGCTGACATGTTTGTCTTTCTTCATCTGAATGAAGCTTCCTCCGCTCCGGCTTCCCTCCATCATTTTAATTTGACGGCGGCCTGACTGACGCTCTTCATTGGCTGCTGAGATATGACAGCGCCCACACACACACGCGCACACAGACGCACACACACACACAGATGCAGCTGACTGATTGTTTGCTTTAGCAGCTGCCCTCCGTGTTTCTCATCAACTGCCAGCCCGTTTTGTATTGTGTGTGTGTGTGCATTAATGTGCGCTTACAGGCTTGCGTTTGTACGTGTGTTTGCGTGTGGAGACGGAAGAGCATGAGTTGATGCATGTGTCTATGGGTGTATGCAAGTATATGTGTGTGTGTGTGTTTGCCATGATTGATAGAGCAGAGGCCAGGGTTGCAAAGCGCTGGTTTTGATTTGACGTGCATAGTAGCCCGCAGCCAACAAACATGATGCATGTCAGTGCGTTGCGGAGGGGAGAGATGGCCCCCGATAGCGGGAGGTGGACGAGAGTGGTGACACTAATTTATCCCTTCCACCGACTTCCTTGTATTACAAAGCTTCGGGTGTGTGTGTGTGTGTGTGTGTGTGTGGGGGGGGTATTACCTCACTCTGCTTTTCTGCAGGGAAAGAGCCAGTAGTGGGAGGGAGGGGGGGGTACGATATTAGATAGTGAGCACTTTGATATGGCGTTGACAAAAAGCTGCGTGCCACAGCGAACAGAGGAGTAAACAAAGCGGAGCAAATTCCGACAATAAAGCGGCGCGTGTCGCACTGAAGGGAGATGTAAACAAAGTGCAGCATATTCTACTGGCGCTGGCAAAAACGTTGTGCGTCGTCTAAAAGATAGACGCCAAAAAAAAACCACAAAGCGGGGGTATATATTACCCGGGAGACGTTTTCTGGTTTATTGCCTGAAAGCTTTGGCGTTTTGCTGAAAAGATGGAACCGCGGGCCCCGGGTTATTTCAGCAGATACAGACCTAAGTGCTGTGAGTGAGGTGCTTTTTGATGTGTGAGATTAAAGGGATTTAGCAGTCGAATACCTTCTCGTCTGGACGCTCCTGAGGGTTGGCTTAAAGAGGACGGGAAGCTAAAAGCTCCTCTCTTTCTTCTCTCTCTCTCTCCCTCCCTCCCTCTCTCTCTGTCTGTCAGTCGGATGAACTCGGGGCCTCAATTAAAACAATTTCTCCCACATTATCACTGTTGAATTTAAATAGAGCTGGCTACCGATGACTCAGGCTCGTTGCAGGGTGCGTGTGCGGCGGGTTGCGGTGTGTGTGTGTGTGTGTGTGTGTGCGTGTTTGAGAGAGAGACTTCACAGCAGCCTCTTCCCCTTTTCTTGTTCAAGCTACAAGGTTACCAAACAAGCAGGCAAGTTGCTGCGATTTAAATTTCAATTTCCTACATGTATTTTCATGTCAGTTTCCTATATTTCATTTGTGGTGGCTGATTTGTGGCTCACTGTTACACCACAGAAACCTCCCCTTGGCCAGATCCCCATATGATTCCCACACCTTTGCAAAGAATGAATGTAGTCCTGACATCAGCCTATAGACTCTTAGTTTTAACTCCTATATACAATATGCATAAGTGTGGCTGAAAGTTCAAAGGCCAGATCAAGCCAGGAGTGTTGCACTTAATCTGCGAACAAAGGAATTACCTGCAGCACATTGATATTCTTGTGAAACCCTGATGAATTGCATTAAAAAAACAAATTTCCAAGTGAGTAATTGCTTTATCATCACTATTTCTCTTCTGATCATGCGGAGCAAACAAAGGTTTGCAAACTTTCGAACTATTAATAATTCACGGACAAACCAGTTTTGTCTCACTTGTTCTCGCTAACGCGAGGGCGTGCAGACTCACACCGACCTGGCCATAAAATCCAGTTTGTAGACCGGTTTGTTGGATGCAACATTAAAGTTTCATCATTTAGGTCAGACGAGCGCTGGCAGAGCAGCAACTCTTTGAAGATTTGACTTGAGGTAAATGGATTGATTGTGCCCTGTGTTCTGTGCCGATCCCGCCGTTTTATCTCTGCATTGATTTATTACTGATTGATGAAGGCGCTCTCCCCTCTCTTTTCCTTATGAGGATGGATAATATTGAGTGGCACCGTTGATTCTCATGGCCTATTTATGTATGTATGACAGGGAGAGATGAATGCACCTTTTAAGTTTGTGGGCGTGTGTGTGCATGCGTATGTCTATGTGCATTCATGCAAGTGTGTGTGTTTGGATGCACGCATAGTTCCCTGATTGTATACATTCATAAGCATACTGTGCATGCTTTGGCCAGGTTGTCCCATGCAGGTAGCGCTTTGAGATGAGTGGTGCTGGGCTCAGGCCCAGTTGAGGCCACGCCAGATGGCCTAGTGTGTGTGTGTGTGTGTGTGTGTGTGAGAGAGAGACACACATACACACACTGAGAAACAGACCGGATAGCAGAGGCCTGGGGGGTGTGTGTATGTGTGAGGGTGTGAGCCCATCACCACAACCTCCGCAGTCCCAAAGACCCCCTTAATGTTTCCTCATATGCACATACATTAACCACATCAGAAGAAACACTCACAGATAGACAAAGTGAAACACACACACAAAAGACTTTTTTTATCGTTTATAAAAGAGCGTTTACACTCCATGGGGATCTTTGATTCCCTCCCGCTATCAGCCCTGTGGCGACGTTGTCAATACTCTGATGTTGTCGCGCCACGATCCCTCATTGAGCGCCTTTTTAAGTGCTGCGGTTTTTATTCCCTCCGCTATTGTTGTCGCTGAAGACTCCGCCATCCGCACATGCTCTCAATAACACAACGTTTCTTTCATGTACCTTCGGGGAGTCAATTGCATTGGCCTCTGCGCCGCCCTCAGCGAGGCCTCCGCGCATTTAAAACGGCTCTCATAAAACGCTATCGACACATAATGAACAATGAACAATGCCTAGAATTAATTACGGCCCGGCCCGGTAGAGTAATTTACAACTCGGTGGAATACCTCAGGGCGCTCTATAAAGGTCTATCATATGTTGTTAGCTTACTGATTCACTGTCTCGGTCTGAACGATGCATCAAAAGCCTTAAGACAAGGTTTGAGGTTTGGCTTTATAGGTTTGATGTATTTGCTAGAAAATGATCAATCGGGCGCTGAAGAGAAATCAGGCACAGATTTTGTGGGTGAGATTAAAATATCAAGGGGCTCATCAAAAATTCAACATCAAGAGTGGCACTATACACTGACAGCATAAAGTCAAAAGAGCCGTATTCTTGTGAGAAATCACTGAAGTAATCAAGTGCATAATGTGCGGACTAAATGTTCAATGTCTTGAAATCTTGTTTCCCTTAAAATATGCCAGTGGGGTGAGATAATTCCACTTGTTTCCAATGTAGTTTCACTTTTTTTGAGAATATCATGAATTATGGCAAGAGTCCTTCAAGAAAACTCTTTAAACAAGTTGATTTGCACTGGAAATGAAAAATTATCACAGCACACTTGTTCACTTGTTGAGAAAAATAACATTTTAAGCCTCAACACGAGACTAAATGACAAGTTAAAATTGGTAATTTGCTTGTATGCAAACCGCGGCAATGCAGAAAAGGAATATTAACCTTCAGTTTGATTAAAAACCACCAAAATCACAGCAATTACGACAACAAAACGGGGGGGCAATTTATTCAGCTTAATTTATAACTGATGGTTCCAGGGCGCTCGCGTACAGCTTGCCAGCCGCGTTATATCCACATGTGAATTAGTTTTCAAATTAGTTTTTTTTAAACCTATAGTGACTGGAGGAGGCGGTAGATCCTTGCAGGTTGTAGACAGAAGCAGCCAGACAGGACGCTCTGCTGGGAGGAGGAGTGGAGGTGGTGTTTTCCCCTCGCCCAGCAGGCCTTAGCATAACACCTGCTCCTCTCAGCCTGGTGGAGGAGGCTGACACACACACACAAACACACACACATTTTTCTTACTACAGTATACGTTTGAGCACCTGCCATTCATTCCCCAAACCCTAAACCTCACCGCTACATGCCTAACCATATAGTAATAATTCATTTTCATATAAATGCCCGCTACACTCTAACACCGATTGCTGTAACACAATAGTGATTCAACCTATAGCCAGTTCAAAGCTTTTACATTTGCTGTTCTAAACACCTGGTGTCTGGTAGCTCTTTCCTGGGAAAAATCCAAGGATTAAGACGTCACAATACTGGACACACTGTTTGATTGACAGGTGATCTCTGGGAAGTGCAGTGCAGAAACACCACAGCACTTTAATCCCTCCCCTAACCAAATCCCAACTCCAACCTTAACTCTAAACCCAAGTCCTAACCCTAATCTAATCTCTTATAGAAGTGAAGATGGCCAAAATGTCATCACTGCGGAGGATTAATCTTATTTCTTATGAGGACATTGGATCCACATGACGATACACACACTCAGCACCTTGCACACTCTGTGTTTGTGTATGATTCTATCATGCTCATGTGTGTCAATTTACAGTAAGTGTGTGCATTTGACTATGCAAGTGTGTGTGTGTGTGTCTACTCTCTTCCTAATTTAGCTACTTTGCTACTTCAGCATGTCTTCTCACGCCCAGGCAGACGCATATCAAGGCTGCGTGTGCCAACTGAGATTTGGGATTTATGTATACCGTTTTGCCCCAAGCTGACAGTATGGAGTGTGTGGTTGGCGTGTGTGTGTGTTGGCGGGGGTGTGGGGGGGTAGAAGGAGAGAGAAAAAAACAGTGAGTGATACTTGGAGGTTGGCCCGCTGCTTTAGACTGTTCTCATGCCCTCCTTCCAGGACCTGTCTGAACTGCAGGTTTATCTTTTGCTGTCAGGCCTGTGTGTGTGTGTGTCTGTGTGTGTGTGTGTGTGTGTGTGTGTGTGCAAGCATGTGTGTGCGTTTGAGCTACTAAGTGAAGAGAGAGAAAAAAAATCTAACGTGTGAGACAAAGTGCATGGTACATATTGTGTTCCTCTGTTCCCTTTCCCTGTCCCTCTGTCAGCGAAATCAGGATGACTTCCACGCTGGGGAAATATGTCATGAAATGTCAGAGAATAACAGCTCCAAGCCATCTCTCACACACTTGTAATGTAGCGTGAATCTTTACAACTGGTAATAAGATCTTTCTCCCCCCCCCCCTCTTCCCCCAGATAACTCCCTAGTGTGAAGATTTGTCAGCTTTTATTCTCACTGCTTATGTCCCATTCGCCCACAGTACAGCTGAGCATCGTAAATGTCCTACGGTGCCATGAAGCAGGTTTTTGCAGCCAAATGAGTAGGAATATTTAGATGCTGGTGCAATAATGAGGCAAGAAAATCAATAGACCAAGCGGTAAAAGATGGCGGTGTCATCGATGGGATGTCCCTTGGTTGTACCAGTCAAATGTTCCAGTCCAGTGCACGCCCAGGCTTTCTGTACTGGCAAGAGTGGATGGTTGTGTTTTGGTCCGCTGAAGTCTGCAACAGAGTGGGTAGATTGTGGCACCAATAAGCATTTTGCCCAGCTGGTTAGACAGGTTTATATGCTGCTTCCTAGATAGACGCCAACATGTGATACAGTGAAATGCCTCATGCCTTGCGCAAGTTTAACGGGTTCAAATGTACCTACCTTGTTTATGATTACTATTGGTGGGCGATATGGCCTGGATTTTATATCATGATATTTTTCATATGTTGGACAGTAACGGTAGGCTATATATCAAGGTGTAGTCATTTTAAGTACAAAAACCCTGTTGGAATGCCTGTTTTTGCCCAGGGTTTCAACAGTGCAGTTACTAGAACATTTTGTTACTTCAAGGCCATGTATAACAATTCAATATTCTGGCTCTTTTTTTTTTGGAACACTCTTGAACACTTTTGGATAAAACGCTTACAATATTAGTACAGGTTTCGTCCTCAGGTGGTAAACTCTGCACTGCAACTTCACACGTTGGTCGCCCCAAGTGGCAGCGAGGTAATAGTTTGAAAACTGAGACTTAAAAACCCAGAGATCATGGGATGTGATGTCAGTAAACTGCACACTGCACGGCCCTGAATTTCTCTTTATTAGTGTCTGGTGGGGGTGGAGGAGGTGAAGAGGTTCAGCCATCGTCGGTGAGTCCAGCTTCTGTCTTGTTTTTGCACCCTTTTTGTTTGTCACTTCCTCGGCAAGGAGATTTCCTGCCAGTGCCCAGACCCGACACCAGAATTTAATTTGGGCAAATCGGGTGAATCTCCGGCATCTCAATTAGTGTGGATGGGACGCTCCTCTCTGTTGCAGCCCTACTTTGTGATTTACGCTGTCAAGACTGGTGTAGTTTTACAGTAAAATCTTTTTTATGCAGCTTTCAAAGTTCTTCATAAATAAATTTGGTGTGACTTCACTTGACTTAATCCATTGCCTTAAAATACAAAAAACATATAAGATGCTACAACTTTTGGGGAAAATCAGTGTTTCTTAACCGTTGTGGTGAGATGCACTGTTCATCTCAAATCCACCTTGAAATTCTACTCAAACTCAAAGCAATTTAACATCAAACAAAACGATAACGTTTACTTCGTTAAAAATTAATTTAACAAGCCCCGACCTTTTTGGAGCATTTCAAAGCAATCATTCATTCATTGTGGAATGTGTTAATTTGCAGAGCTGTATAGCACCTATTCATTCCCCCGTCAGACCACAGGGTACCTGGGTCATATGGGGGGAGATGGAGGAAGTGTATATGTGTGTGTGTGCGTGTGTGTGTGTGTGTGTGTGTGTGTGTGTGTGTGTTTGTAGAACCCATAAATAGTGTTTGCAAGCCAATTAATTTGTTTATGAGTGAGCTCGACGGGCCCGGTGACCTCTGCCAGAGAGAGTTGGAGTGCATTTAGTGAGCTGATGGCCTCCAAATTAGAACTGGTTTGCAGCCATACGAGAGCGAGAGAGAGAGAGAGAGAGAGAGAGAGAGAGAGAGAGAGAGAGAGAGAGAGAGAGAGAGAGAGAGAGAGAGAGAGAGAGAGAGAGAGAGAGAGAGAGAGAGAGAGAGAGAGAGAGAGAGAGAGAGAGAGAGAGAGAGAGAGAGAGAGAGAGAGAGAGAGAGAGAGAGAGAGAGAGAGAGAGAGAGAGAGAGAGAGAGACAAATAAAAAGAAAGTGAATTGAATGTCTCCTTTCTAAGTGGTTTATCTTATAAACCTTACAACGCAAACCCTTACTCTCTGAATCATTGCCATTATTGAACTCGGGCACACACAGATAGACAGACCAGCCATAACATCTCTCTCTCCTCTTGCTCCTCTTCACTGGGGCTCTCTGTCCTCATCTCCTGTATGCATTATTCAGAAAAGTGAAGGTTACAGAGAAATACCCATTCAGACATGCAGTAATTACTTTCATAAGGCCAGATTCAGTGCATTGATGCAAGTTGCGGATTGATTTCTACTCAAGTCCAACCTTGGACAAACTATGGTGAGAACCAAACTCAGACATCTTGTCTCAGGACCTAGAATGACCCAATGTGCTCGCCGCTAATCTTGGTGATAATGTAGCGGCTTCAGATTAACAGTTTTTGCTTTGCTGTAGAGGACAGTGGGCGAGTGGACAATGACAGCATCTATAAAGAGAACTGGACAAGGACGCACAGGACAAAAACAAGCCTTGGAAATGGAAAGGGCCTTGGGTATAGACAGCCACCTCACAATTTTTGAATATCAAGTAGCCAATAATGACTAACAAAACAGCTTCAGTCCCTGCTGTCATCCTGCCTTGCCTTGTCTTGCCTTCTTCAGGAAGAAAAGCCTCCAGTTCTTTGAGGGATGAAGGAGGAGGAAATAAGATCTGCTGAAAGGAGGACTTCATCCTGCTGTTCATGATACCACTTTTGAATTTGTTTAGCAATGCGTGTGATGACATTTATCATCTTGAATATTGGAACATCAAGGGGACACAGTGTAGTGTCTAGGGTGCTCCTGGTCCTGTAAAATTGTTTCATATTCCTTGGCTGTTATACAACCATGAGCAATCATCAGACCTAATGACTCCCAGTAGATAGCTGCCTATACCATTACAGATCCACCACCATGTTCTACAGTTGACAACAGACATTGTGAGTTGAAGGCACCCTATGGCTTTTTCCAAACCTAAACCTGTATGGATGTAGGGAAAAGGGTGACAGACGTCTCATTAGACTATGCCTTTTCTTCCATTGCTCAGGGGTCCAGCTTTTGTGCTCCTTACACCAGGTTATGTGTCTGGGTGTGGTGACCTATTTGTAATGGAGAATTCCCCAGCTTTGGTAGCATGAACCCACCATTGCTTACAAGAAACAAAACAAATTGAGAACCTCCCTGGTAAAAGCCAAAGTCACCCAATATAAAACTTACCTTAGCTTAGTACCTTAGCTAAACTGTTCCCCTATGGGAATTACAAATGTGGTGCCTGTTCCCAATGTCATTTTACCAAGAAAATGTGTTTTTTACATCATCCACTATCAGGTACCTATTTACATCAAGGGCATTCATTTTTACTCAGTAGCCACTAGCCAGAGAACATGTTCATTCCAGATGGGATAAAATTCCCGTGGTCCTGAGGTAAACATTACCAATCACCAGAGCTCCCCTGGTAACACTAATGCCATCCGCAGAGAGCATGACTGTAAACTGACCAATGACAACCTGGTCCACAACATGTTTTTCCCCTCCACCCCTATGCTCTGATTACTAACACCTGTGCCAGTTGCCAGTGCCATTATGTGTATTCATCTATGTCATTCCCCTTTTTGTCCATTGTCTGATGAAGGTCTTCATGACCGAAACGTCATGATTTTAATATACAACTCTAATAAAAAGACAGTTCTGAATAGAGTGTCACAGCTTAGCACCTCTACTGTAGTTGTGAGCGCAAACTTTTTCCTTGAGACAGAGAGGAGTCTGACATTGAAAGGTATTTGAAACTGAATGGATTCTGAATCTGGTACAGTGGACACAAGTTAAATCTCAAAGTACACAGTGACACAAATTTTTGGAATGGAAACCGGGCCGGCGTCAGTCCTGGGACGGTGTATAATTGACAGTGTTGTTAAGGGGGGGTGATGGATTGCCTGATTAGGGACCCTGGCAGTGCTACGCCTCACAGATGGCACATTAACGAGTGGACAGATGCCCCCCACCCTCCTTCCCGCTGCCCCGAGATCCATACACCCCCCCAACCTCTCTCTGTCCTAGGCCTTGTTACCCTCTCCCCCTCTTTCTGTACCCACTCTTTCTGTCGTCCTGTCTATCTTCATCTACTTGCACTCATTTTATCCACTTTACTGTCTCTCTTACGTTTTGAAGGCCAATACCGATATCCTTGGGTTGAACCAGACAATGTTTAGTGCCGATTCTCAATATCTTTAAATTTGACAATTTTTATGCCAATTCTTTTTTTTACAAGGATTCAATTTTATTCTTGTTAGGGTGACCATAAAGTGCTCCATTGAAACCCAGGATAATAACAATAATACGATTAATACATTTATAGTTTTCTACCTATTTATAATGCACAAATCACACATTGTTTAATATCTCTGCTACAGATACTACCGCTTCTATTTTGCACATCATGTTAAATGGAATCCAAGTGTTGAAATTGTTGGTTTGAGTATGTTTATATAACTTTTGCTAATTTCTCCTTTATATACTATTGCACCAATGATGTATCCTATTACTACCTGCTGCTTCAACAGCCTAATTGTGGAACCTGATCAAAATGTTCCATTAGAATCAATTCAGCCTTCCCATAGAGAACCAGTGTCATATTGATCAGTTCTACAATAGATATGCAATCAATCAAACTGCATCATATCTATTCTATCAGAGGTGAATAACACTGACTGGCCGATATCCCATGTTTAATAAAAGGCTTTCTATCTCTCTGCCTCTGTAGTACCAAACTTTCAGCACTTTGGCAGCATTTAGTCTCAATAACTGTTTGGAGAAGCTGGCGTGAATCTATCTCTCTTTCTCTCTCTGTCAGTCTGTCAGTAGTGATCGGTGACTTGGCTGGGAGACATGCAGTGATGGGATTTCTATTCATACATGTTTAAAAAGTGTGAGCAGGTGTATAGGTATGCTACCCTAAGAGAAAACCCAGCTCTGTGTGTGTATCTGCATGTACAATAAACTCTGCATGCCTGTATGGCTGCATAGCCTCATAATGTATGTATGTGCGTGTTGAGCTCTGTGTGTGTGTGTGTGTGTGTGTGTGTCTGACAAGCTCAGAGGGAGCATGCTACGGCGGCCGGCACAGTGCATCATTAATATTGTCTCCCACAGATGTACCATCGTTCCGGACAAATCACTGGGGCCTGCCATCAGGAACATTACAATCCCCGCTACATGTCGGTAGTACACATGTACCATGAAAGAGAACACAAGTTTTCTCTCTTTCGTGACCGGAGGGGGTTCGAGAGGGGGTTCTGGAGGGGGTGTAAGGCTCTGGGGGCAAGGGCCAAGTACTTACAGAGAGAAAGTAGGCCTGCTTCCTTATGCGCAGCTAATCAAGCTTTGATGCGTTCTCTCGCCTCGTAGCTCGTTGCGTCTTTTTTTCCCCGTCTCCGGCCCAGCGATGCCCTGCCTGCTCGTCCGATTACCCTCGAGCATGTCTTTGTTTTTATCCCGCTTGACTGAGCGCATGTGGGTTTTTCTTTTTCAGTGTAATTTTTTTTTTTTTCTTTTTTAATAAGGGGTCGGCACGCTTTCTGGCTGAACGGAGAGTAGAGTAGCGGGGCAAGTGGCCTCGTTCAGCGGTAGATGAGGATGTGCGCGAACGCCCCGGATGGACAGACCGCGCTAATGGTAATGCACTAATGGTTTTTTACCTGCGCGCGCGACTTTCACCGCCTCGCCTCTAAAGGGTCCCGCCGCTCCACTGGCTCGGAAAGCGTCGGTTAGATCCAGTCCAGGGAGCAATCGCGGACCGCAGATGGAGCCGGAGCTTGTCGTGTCTAAGGCTTCCCGCAAGTGCCCTTTTTCAAATGCCAGAGACAATGATGGGTAGTAGGGCACCGCGGTTCCATCTCCATCTCCATCTCCATTTGCATGCCTGACCAGCCCAGGCGCCAGTGTGTCAAGCGTTGAACTTACGGTGAAATGAGCTTTGTAATCCAATGATATCTTGTCAGCTCAAATCTGCTCCTCTGCAGTGAAGTGTTTTGTTTTTTTTCTGTGTCGGAATACCAGCTGACCAGCTAGAGAAAATATTGGGAATAGCTGTTGCATTGTGCCAGGCTGATAAGGGAGGGGGGTCGGGGGGGGGACCGGACAAAGGTATAAACATTAGACACAGAGGCATGCACAACACACACACACACACACACACACACAAACAAGCAGAACATGTCAGAACACAAGACAACTGAGGTAATAAAAGGATACACATGGTACATTTATGCTCCTTGGCACTCATACAAATGAATGCCAATGTGGTTGTGCACTCACACACACACACACACACACACACACACACAAATGCAGGCACTCGCATACACACACAAATGCCCACACACACAAACATACTCACTGAGGTACTCTCTTTTTTCTCTCTGTCTTTGTCCGCCTGTCTCTCACAAACACACACACACACACACACCAGTTCTTACTGAGTAAGGGCAGAGCGAGGGTTGGAGAGAGAGAGGAAGGTCTCTCACACACAAACACACACACACAAACACACACACACACAAACACACGCACACACACACACACTGAGCCTTTGCTGCAGGGAGCCCAATCTTAGCAATGAATGGATGGACTGGAAGGTGCTATGGTCCATCTGCCGCTATGGGTTTACTAGTGGGTGGTGTGTGTGTGTGTGTGTGTGCCGGTGTGTCATCTTCCTCCCTCCCTCCCTCCTCTCTCTCCCTTAAACTCCCACTCCTTCACACCCACTTGTTCTCTCTCCACACCTCCGCTCCACTCCTCCTCTTCCTCTCCTCACCTTCCTCTTATGTAGTTCTCTCTCTTTCCCTCTCCCTCTCCCCTCTCTCTCTCTCTCTCTCTCTCTCTCTCTCTCTCTCTCTCTCTCTCCCCCTTCTCTCAGGTTTGTTAGTATTGGTGTTGCCAGGATCTATCGGCAGGTTAATCCTAATACCAGTTGAGAGCTGTTGGCACTCCCTTGTGTGCCTGCATACATATAAACACTCACACACACACACACACACACACACACACACACACACACACTAGAGCAGTGTTGCAGATACAGCCAAATGCCTGCATGAAAGTGGTTGAAAGTTTGGGATCCCAATCCTGTCTTCTCATCCTCTCTTCTCTCTCTTTTTGGATTCAGGACTCAGGCTTCCTCCTCTCGTGGCTTTCCTATTTTGTTATTTTACAAGCGCATCTCTCTCTCTCAAACACACACACACACACACACACACATACACACAATCTCTCTCTTTTCTTTCTCTCACCCAGCACATGCACGGCCAGTGTAAAGTGGATTCTCTTTCTGCTCTGCCATGGCTGACCTTGTCCCTTCATGTACTTTATAGGTGGTGTGTATGTGTTTCTGTGTTGTAGTCACGTGTGTGTGTGGGTGTCTATGTTCGTTTTTGGCCTTATTTACCTTAGTGAGAACACAGTAATACATGCAAGTTGGTATGAGTGTTTTTGCTTTGCAAAACATTTACAAGTTCATGGAAGCGAGCAAGTTGATTTATGAGTTTGCTTCATGTTCCAAAGCTTTTCATTGCACTGCGTCTGAACTGGGTGACGACACCTCGCTCAACCGGCTGAACAAGGCTAGTTTTACATAAGGGTAATAGTAATTTATGTCCTGTTGTGAGTACATTCATGCTGTGTATAGGCTGTCACAACCATTTAGAGAACAGTCATCATAAAAAAGGATGGTATTCTGCATGTTGCAGCACCTCAGAAGGAAATATAGCAAATGATGGTACAGCATGCCAGACAATTAATAAACTTAACCCTAAAGCATTACATATCTAGCACAACCTATATGTGTTGTCCTCAACAAAACAAGTGAAAGCTAGTTTAGCACTAGTTCTATGCCTGCTAGCTGTAGGTGTCTTGGCTAACAAGCCGTATAGATTACTCCAAAGCCAAGACAGCTGACAGTGGCAACCAGGTCTAGCTGGACACTAACAAAAGACCACAAAACAATAGTCACTGCACTTTCAAGTTTTGAAAAGCAACCTGAAAATGTAACAGTGAAAAATAAAATCCACAGACCAAAATCATTCATCAGACCAATCATTTTTTGTTATCTAAACATCCTAATGAAAAATGGATTTTGAGCTTTTCTGTCTGAATAATATTGAAGGATACTGCTGCTCTGACAGGAGCTCAGGTTGGACTGGCTAGCTTGAGGTGAGTTTGTTTTACTGGCACTGTTCTCTGCTGTGTGCTGTACGATGGCTAAGTTAACTACAGCTAACGTTGGATTGGAGAAACACTGTTGAAATGGTACCTTTATGCTAGCTATAAAATAGCTTATTGAATTTAGATATCTTATGTCTTATAATCATACAAAATTTTTTTATAAAACTGTTCAAAATCATATCTGTAGCAACCTACTGTAACATTTCAGCAATGTTTCTCCAATCCAATGTTAGCTGCGGGTAAACTTAGCCATCGCACAGTAGGAAGAATAGCGCCAGTAAGAGTCACCTAAGCTAGCTACACCCACCTGAGCTCTAGTGTTTTACAATTCACACAGACGAAAAGTGAAAATGAGCGGCAGAGCAGCGATAGCATTCTAATGTTGCTCAGGTACAAATGGAAAAAGCTAAAAAAAAAAAATGTTTTTTCATTTGGATGATTAATAACAAAAAATGATTGGCCACTGGTACACAGACCAATAATAACTTAACCAACTGTGCTGTGCTAACATACAGTTAGCAAGACCTACTACAGTAATGGTACATCCTCAACAAAAGAATAAAGCCCATATACAAATATGTCCAACTAACAAAATGCAAACCTACATCAGTCAATCTAAAATGACACGACTTACCTTATCAGGAAACCAGCGAACTTTAAATGAATCTTCTACTGGCAAGTCAAATGTTTCCTCAAGCAATCTGAATTGTAGAGAAATGTGACATGGAAAAATGAATCATTCAGTGCAACCGCAGGTATAATAGCCTGTAAAGGTTACTGCCACAGGTATTTCAGACATGCGCAGTTCTGGCAAGCCTAAAAGTGGCTGTGAAGTTTATTTTCTTTGGGTGGAAGTATTCCCACTATTTTGGTTTTATCCAGTATGAGGACAAGAACACTGGACATCAACACAGTTTGGTTCCTGATCATTCACAGGAGAGGAAACAGAGTTATCCTGATGTCTGAAGGTAATAGAGTATGCAATTCTGGCTGTGTAACAGAAAAGTAATAAATAATGTAGTCGGGCAGTTTGGTATCTTTGTTTTTAAATAGCTCAAAGCAACTGCAAGAAATGTATTGTTTATCCATCCTGCATTTTTTGCATTATTCCATGAGACAATTTCAGCTGGTAAATTTGAGTGGAGTTGTGCGATAATTGTTAGATTGGTCTCCATCCATTTGTTCATTCATCACATGCAATATCTTAGACACCACTGATTGGATTTTGATAAAACTTGTGGAAATGATGCATCTCACCACTGTGTTCTGGCATTTTCAAAATTACACTGATTGGCCCAAGGGGGAGGGGTGTGGGGGGTGGGATCTACAATTATATATCAAAATAAAATGACATATTTGTTACTGATTGGCCCAAAGGGGGACTGCATCATTTGTGGGGGATGCAGTCCTACTGTTGCCTTGCTGTTGTTGGGGAGGGAAAGAGAAAGATGGAAATAGAAGTACAAAGATTCAAGTCCCTATAGGAGTTTGTGTATCCCACCACCCACTCCACATTTTTCAAATTTTGTGAGAGTGTGTGTAGAAACAGGAGGAAGACCAGCCAATAACCGTTGGTTATTTTTTGCTTTTGCGCCTGGTGAAATCTTTACACAGCCTCTGTCTCTTTTACTCTCTTTCTTCCCTACTTTCATCTGGTGGCTCCATGGAATTGATTTTTACCCGCCTGTCTGCTGTCTTTGTGAGCAATGCGCGGAATGGGGAGAGGGAAAAAGGGAGAGAGACGGAGGGCCCTCTTTCTCCTTCAAGGAGGGTTTCACACTCCTCCCTCGATGGAGGCTTTCGGCGCTCACCCCTTTCGGGTTTTTGGACGAGAACAGAGAGAATATGTGGGCACGAATGCATCAGGCTCGGTCCGGCGGGGTTAGCTGGAGGATGCCGCGGAGACGGCTAGCCTTCAACCCACAGAATCAATCCGCCAGAAAGAAAACTTCTCCGGCACACTAAACGATAACACACCTTGAGAGAGGCTTGGCCCCTGACACGGGAGAAAAATAGCTATGTGGAAGAACTGTCGGACGAGATATAAACACATTTTTGTCAGCCCACCCAAAGTTGGCTCCATCGCTGTGTAGGCACGCTGTACCTTTGAGGGTGCCGCCGCTTTTGTCTTCTGCAGACAAATGTGCTTTTCTGCTTCCAACGTAGTGGCTTCGCAAGCTTGAACTATTGTTAACATTATGCTTCGTTTGTGTTTGTGTGCTTGCGCTTCTATCCTTGTGAGAACCAGTGTGAGTTGTTAGACATTCGGAGTGAGAAGATTTGTACGAAGTGAGGTCATTTTGGTCGGTCCTTACTTCTACAAAGGGTTAGTTTAGAGATTAGGATAACGTTTAAATTGGGTAAAGATTTTAGGGATTGATTGTAGTCAATGGAAGTACAAGGCTGTGTGTTTGTGTGTGTATATTTCTCTCACACTAACACTTGTTCTACATCATCTTGTCAACAAATCCCACTTGACATAACACGTAACAACATGATGATGTACATTATAATGAGAGAAGAGCAGTCACTAAGAAGATTATCAATTAGTTTCATCAGCAAGTAAAACTCTATTAAGCATTGATGTGTGTCCCTGTGTGTGTGTGTGTGTGTGTGTGTGTGTGTGCGTGTGTGTGTATATATGTTTGTGTGTGTACTCCCCCTTGCTATTTCCTCTTGTGTGTGTGTGACTCCCAGTTCTTGTGGGAGGGAAACCTCTATTAAGTGTGGGCCAGAAGAGCTGACGGTGCAGACTCATTGTTTTTTAGGGTCTCCCCTAGTAAGAGATTTTAAACGATAAGGCTTTCAGCTGGTGCTTACCGATGCATCTACACTTTGTCTTCTTTCATCACTGTTTCTTGCACGCACACATACGCACAGGGTTGTTTTGAATTCGTCTTAGCGACGTCGCGCCTGGTTTTACAATGTAGAAAGCAATTTCATTAAATGTCATTCCTGCTTTATCGGACAGTATACAATTGTGAGTGACAGGATAGATAGGAAAGGGGGGGTAATCATCATGTAGCCAGGGTCAGAAACTGAAGGAGGGCCCTGTGGGACACCATCATGACCCTTTTATGCCCTCTACTTTATCCTGACATTTTCCATAAGCATAGATTGGTATTAATATATGTTATGCCTCGAAAAATATGCCTTTTCTCCCACAACAGCAATCATCGAGATGCCCTTGAGCAAGGCACTTAACCTCCAGTTGCTCCAGTGCAGCTGCGGTTGGGTTAGGATTAGCTTGGTTATTAAATGAGCACAAAATTAAAGGGACAATTCTGTGCTTTTGTCTGATGTATCACTGTCTGTGTTAAACTGAATTAGAGTTATTAGACTTCTAGAATTTCACTTATTGATGCCATTGGTTTGACTTTGACTCTGAACTTGCTGCGCCCCGCAGTGTTGGAGGTGAGAGGCTGTGATTCTTTCTCAAAGTCATTGTGGTGGGAGGGTGGGAGTGGGGGGGGGGTTGCAGAGCAGGCCAATGATGGAGATAGCTGTGATTGCCTGGATCTGTCGCCTTCTGCTTTGGTTTGCCGCCAGCTTTGTGGTTTGACTTCCAATCGACTTCAGCTCCAGATGTTCCCAGCTATAGCTGCCTGGTGTGTGTGTGTGTGTGTGTGTGTGTGTGAAGGGGAGAGGTGTATGCATGTGATGTGTCTGACCGTGTGCATATGTGGAGGGTAAAGGTTTGTGCGATGTGCATATTTGTATGCTATGTGTTTCTATGCCATCTTTGTGTATTTTTACATGTGACTGTGACCCCCCCTCCCCCTTTCCACCTGGCATTAACATGTGACTGTGTTCGGATAGGACAAAAAATATCAAATCCAAATCTAAATGCACCCAAGACACATTGAAGATCTGATCATCCAAAAACTGACGTGACATTTCCAGCACAGCTACAATGGAGTCTGATAGCAGAAAGATTTCCAGCTGAAACTCTCACTGGTGCTGAGAAATCAGCGATAAACGTCAGGTTTTTGGTGTCAGTCCCTCAGAATCAAAGAGCAGGGGCTTCTTTCTAGACTCACTATTTTGCACTGACTTTCAACAATCATACAGGGAGAAATCCATCGTAGAAGAGATAGAGAGACCAATTTCTCCACTGACAGTAGACCAGAATGCAATGCAGCCACGAGACAAGAAAAACTCTTGCTCTTGCCCTTACTATTGCTATTGCTCTCTCTACCTACACATAAAAAACCCATTATTGTAGCATTGAATAGTATTGAATATTGAATTGTATAGTACTGAAGTCCTCAAAATTCAAACAGTTACCTCTTGCTGCCTTTTGGGGCTGCCAAAGTGCAAAACTGTCTAGTGTAGCGTTAGGAGGGTAAGTGGCACCAATCTATTTTGTGAGAGCATAAGCAATCTGATTTTAAAAGGAGAGAGCCGTGTCAGCCATGTCATCCGCAGGGTAAAAGGGGAATATCTTCCTGGTTTGGTTATGAGAAAAAGATTAGAAATGATTCTGCTTTGTTCTGACTTTTCAGAGTGATTGCGATGAGAGGTCTTTTATTGTGAAATGTGACGCTGACTTAGGGACTTCCTCCTTGTAATATACTGTATGTGTTTGTCTGTGTGTCTCTAATAAAGGCATGATGCTCTCTCTTGTTGAGGGAAATGAAAGCCCCGGCCATTGTTGGAAGTATATATACTCTTGTTTAGGGTGTTATTACACAGGTTAGTGTCAGTAACTATGTGTCTCTCATCGGCTTGTCTCAGTGTAAACATCACCTTCAAAATGTCCAACTCGCTAAAATCTCATATCCAACAGCTCTTAGCAATCAGGAAGCCGATTCAGGCTAAATGACCTAAATCACTGCCAGTTTAACTAGAAAAGTCAAGCCAGTGGAGGCTGCTATTGTTAAAATGTGTTGGAATGGAATTACCAAAAGCTTTCTGTGGAGATAGGGTCTCAAGAATGCACTAATTTCTCTCTCTCTCTCTCTCTTTCCCCCGGTAACTCTCTGTTGGCTCGCTGTGAATGCTGTGGATCTCCAAAGGTAAGGGACTGGAGTTTCATTTTCCTTTGTTTGTATAGTGGCCTTAGTTACACAGTCCAGACCTACACCTCCAATCACTGATCTCTGCATCATCGACCTGGCAACTCATGCATGTTTCAAATATTTGCAATCAAGGATGGCTACTCTAAAAGATTTTGAAATTTGAATCAAGTGCACGACAAGTAGCCCATTCTCTTTGACTGGAGCAGGCGCCTCTCACATTCGGATATACAGCAATCTAAACAGCAATGAAAATAGTCAGTGAACATGAGCCAGTGCAGTCAAAACTAGTTAAAAAACTTTGTGACAGATAAAAAGATAAAGATAAAAACAATGTTTTTGTTTTGTAAAATCAATCATTTGTTAACATTTTAATCATTTTAGGGGACATCAGTCAAAAAAAATAAAGAATAATGGTTGGGCACTCAATGACGTGAATAACTAAACATCCAAATAAAATAATACTTGAATTCTATATATGGACAAACAAAACTTGACCTTTCTAGTGTTAAAATATTAAACATATTCTATCACGTCATAAATTTAAAACTTTTTTCTGAGATTTCAATAAGTCACATTTTTCTGTCGACACTCAGAAAAACAAAGAAACAGACAAAAAACCCTTAATGTTGGCTACTTGAGACACTTTTCAGCAGGGAAAATGAAAAGCATAGGTTCATACAGAACTCAGGTTTGGATCGTGTTTTCACAAACATCACAGCCACAGATGGAGTTTATGTGAGGAACTAGACCAGAAAGGTTTCAAGCGGACCAAGTGTTGATTGCTCAGCCTGTCGCTAAATGGGAAACGGTTTCCTGATGATAGCTTGTATTGTTCTGTGCGCGTCGTGGAGAAAATATAGTTTCCGTTAATGGCGCCATCAAGCATATATTCTTTCTTCATCTCCACTCTGACCTTTTATGCAAATCAAGTGTCTTTGTGCGCTATGTATTTTGTATTCCTACTTCAAGAGTGCAGTACAAATGTGTTGTGATTACACACTACTGCGTACTAGAGACCATTAATGCATACAGAAAACCAATGCATTCGTGTTGCTGCAAACCGTGTGCAGAGATCCACTCAAGGATCCTGAAATGAAACTTTTGTTGCAACTCTGATTTGCTGACGAAATGTTTTCATCACAACAATCGCCAAAAAAAGGCAAAGCAACCTTGGTTTTACGTAACATATCTGTAATTAGAATCTGTTTGAATCTATTTGTAAAATATAGTTTGCAAACTAGGAAAATGGGAAAATAATTCTGCACACTGGAAATAAAAAGCTAGGACAAAAATGTTTTTTTTTAGTTCAGAAAAACTAATTTATGCTAGGCACTTACACAATAGGCACTTACACAATAAATTAGTTTTTCTGAAATAAAAAAAAATGTTTTTGTCCTAGCCTTTTATTTGGCGTGTGCAAAATTATTTTCCCATTTTTCTGGTTTACAATATTTTGATGAGGATGTTTTATATGAGGATAGGGTCTTTTAAGGAAAAATGAACAAGGATTAGTGCTTCTTTTAGAGTATACTTGATTTTTTTTTTATATTGGTGGTTGTTTACAACACCCACCTTCTATTTACCACTACACCACTGCTTGGAAGTGTGGATTTGTTGAATTAGACCCACAAAACCTCCAGCAGGTTTAACAGCAAATGACACTGTTCCTGAAGCACCCCCTATTCTGTACCCTATATCCTTCTACACACCATATGGCGCAGGCTGTTATTGTAACAGCTTCTCTGACATAACGTTTACAATAAAGAAAACACTGATGATAAGATTATAACAACCTGCCGAGCAGAAATGGATGGAGAGCTTTTTTTTTTCCTTTCTACCTCTGAATCTCTCTCCAGTCTTTAGTCTTCCTCTCTCTCTCCAACACACAATCTGCCCTTATGTTGCTGCGTGCGTGCGTGCGTGCGTGCGAGCGAGAGTGCATAACCACAATGAGTGGCAAGGTGCACTTAAACACACATATGCATGCGTATGTGTGTGTGTGTGTGCATTCATTTCTATGGATGCCAAGGTATATAAATGTACAGTAACTTGTATATCCTTTCAATGTGTACAGTTGTCCTGTGTTAAGCTTTGGCGTGTGTGTGTGTGTGTGTGTGTGAAAGCGCACCACGACATTGACATTCATTTGTATGGGTGCTGTAGTGCATAAATGTAACTTGTTTACCCTTTTATTGCTCACAGTTGTGTTCAACTTTCTTATATGTGCTCTGTGTGTGTGTGTGTGTGTGTGTGTGTCAGCCAGAGATAAATAGCGAGAGAGTGGGAGAGAGACACAAGACGGAGTGGGAACAGTTGGGTGTGAATGGCCGGAAGTTTTCGTCTTAGTCAATCTTCACTTTGCAGGTTTACTCTAGCCAGAATCGCCGTAATGTGTTTTTGACTCCCATTGACTCTGAATTGCATTTCATTCAGCGCTCCGCGATCCACTTCCCTCGCTCTTTCTCTCCCTCTCCCTTTATTGCATCTCATCAGCCGTGGGGAAACGGCCCAACCGCCGCTGTGATGCCACTCACGGCCAATGCGCCCTGACAGATTCCAATTAAGTTGGAAAATGTAACGTATGAATATTAGAAAGTACTCCGACACAAACATCATCCCCTTCTTTTGTTGCATTATGCAGCTTGTAGTCGGGGGGTCTCCGCCGGTCCGCCATTTCCATAAAGTCTATTCCTCCCAAACGACTCCCACTCTCCTGACTCAGTCTCTATCTGGGGCTCCCTCTCTCCCTCCAAGGTGGTTTAAGGCTGTTTGTTAAGCAGATGTAAATACGCCCGCCACACACACGCATAAGCTCTCATTTACAGCCCGGGACGTGGTTTTGTCAATCCACGCATCTCCATTCGGCCCGCCTCGCTCATTCCAGTAAACACTGCTGGCTTGAAAGGGGATTGGACACGGGACAATGTGTAAATAAGTGTAAACTGATTGGATATGGCGCTATGTTCCCATGTCTATTGAATCATTTCAGTGTTTGTTAAAAAATTAAATGGCGCCACGGCTAGAATCTGTCATTTGGTCAGTCAACATAATCCGAACAGCCGTGCCTCAGTCTGACTATTTGTCCGCCTGTCTGTCTGTTTGCCTGTTTGTCCGTGTGTGTGTCTTGTTTGTGTGTCTGCCCACCTCATGGCTCCGAGACTGAACTGGCAACCCGAGCGCTGCCAGCACCGCGGCGATTACCGTCAACGCTTGGCTCCGTAGTTCAGCTCCATTCTGACAGACTTCCGTTGCCCCTGTGTTGAATGAGAGCGTTCCTCTGAGCTGCCAGTTCCTGTGTGTGTGCGTGTGTGTGTGCGCCTCCCACTGTTAGAGCCGCGAGGCCGGGCCAGAGCCCCGCGGCTGGGCTATAGACCATGTGTGACCTCATCCCAACCTGGCAACTCACTTCCCCCTCAGATGGCGATAAGAGGGGTTGCCAGTCTCCCTGTCTGTCTGCCTTAGTAGAAATGCATTTGTCCCTCTGTCTCTGTCTGTTGCTTTCTCAATGGCTTTTTTTTCAATGGAGTCGTGGAGCGCAAAGGGAGTGGACTGGTGGAGTACCGTATGTGGCAAAGGTCAGAAAGTAGACTTGAACTGATCATGGCATAAGCACATGGCATGCACTGCAAAGTAATAATCCATGATTATTACTTATTGATGATGATCTATGGGAAGTGCATTGCAGAAACACCACAGCAATGAGCACTTAGCACCAAATATGGAGACTAAATAAAGAAAAAAACACAGATTACCACTTCAACTAACTGCAATATAGAGCATCCTGCACCTGTATTGTACTTACACTTGTATTTCTCGTTAGTCGAACTAATGAACTAATGAAATAATAGTTTTATTGACTTAAGTTACTTCAGTAAAGTTAAACTATTTTATAAAAAAGCATCATATCTACATCTGTAGAGTCATACACAATATAAATCACATGGCTGCAAAACAATATCACTCATTAGGATGATAAAAATAATTTATATCATCATATTGTTGTCATTTTAAAGTGCAAGGAATGTGTTTATAATGGCCACACTAGAGTGAGCAAACCTTAGTTTGAAAAATTATAATTCCCTTTTCTTATTTTAGTTGGAATTTGCAGTAATTACCTACGCCTCAAAATGACAAAAAAGTAATCGACTACTAAAAACACTAGTCTAGTTGAACTCCCACCAAGCTACTGCAAAATATGGTTGAGCTCCTAGTTTAATTGCATGTAGTGAAACTACTCCCCAACACCGCATAAGCACACATACGCACACACATGAACACACACACACACTTGAATCTGTTTTCCAGGTTCCAGCACCAGAAGCCCGCCGTCTTCTCCCAGTTTTGTAGGCATGCTGATCATGATGAGATGCGTCGCTGAGGAATAACGGGCATATTCCTCCACCCCCCACCCTTCCCCTCCCCAACATACATAAAGTGCGCGAACCCAGAGAAAATTTTCACCCGACTCAGCAAATCGGAGGCTCTTTAGAGCGGCGAAGGCCCCTTTGATTAAAGTGCACCGGGGTCAGGCGGATGGCCGGGCCGATGTCTTTAATAAAGCAATTGATTGTCTCTAGAGCGGCTCTAATGCGTTCTCAAGGACGCTCGCGTGGAGCAAAGACAGCAGGGTCACTTGAAGATGGAGAGAAGATGGGGAAGTTGGGAGACTCTGGAGTTCATTAGATGCTGGTTTCCTCCAACCTTTTTTTTTTTTTTAAAGCTGCAATGCACAACTTTTCTCCTTGAGGCAGGAAGTGTGTTGTTAGTCCCGCCCTCCTCCTCCTCAGTTGGTCAACTTCCCGCTGCAACACTTGTCACTCATGTTGAAGAGCCGTCTACCTTAAGACAGAATATAGCCTGAAAACGTTTCACATTATAGCTTTAAAACTTCCTATTAAATTTGACTTCTTTACATCTTGCTGCACCCTGATGAAGGCAGCCAAGCTGTTGGTGCATTTTTAACCTTGCAAGATGCAATAGCCAAATAAATAAAAGCTTTTTAATTTTTTTTTTTTTTTTTCAGAAGAGTTTTGCCTTGGATTTTTATTCTGTTCCTGTTTCGTCAATTCTTCATAACTTTTCCAAATTTGTTCACCGCTCGCTTGTTTGTCTGTTGTGTCGGACTCAGTTTCTGTCAACTCCAGGTGTATTTTTGTGTGTTTGAGTTCCTCTGCTGGGACAGATAGAGGTAACTTGAAGTCCTCCTTCCTACACAGTGCCACACTGCTGAGAGATTCTCTGGACTCCTCATCATGTCCTAACAAATTAGCTAATCACTCTCTCTACTTCTCTGCCTTTGTTATGGGTAGGGACGCATCAATACCAGTTTTCACAAAGATTACAAGTGCCAAGTACTTTATTAAGTAGATTGACTGATACAAGTACTGATCCAAGTACTACTCAATTTACAGGCATTTATGCTCGCTAGTATTATAAAAAATTAATCATTTGCATGCAATTTATTCATTTGAAAATATTATGCACTAACCATTGTACAATCATCAATTTTAAAAATAGTGATAAGTGATAATATTAAAATAGAAAATAGGCTGCAGATAAAAGCAGCTTATTCAGAATAGCATAAGCGATAAGGAACAGTGCAGTAGGTTGTAAAACAGAATGGCATGTATACTGCATAGCCAAAGCAAGGTTCTTCGCCTATGAACTTGCAGCATTTCAGCATTTTCACACCAGGAGACTGTTTTCTTCTCACTGGTAAAGTTTAATATTGTGCCAAAGCGTATGTCATTAAAGAATCAATACTGGGACAGCTTCATTCACCGATCTGAGTATTATCTCCAGGAAGCTGGATCAGTGTCAATCCCAATATGTCAGATACTATCAGTGCAGCTCTAGTTATGGGTATCTCATGTACTGTGAGTGGCCACATCAGCCAGGACATCAGCCCCAAACTGTAGACGTAGAACTTGAGCTCACCTGGTGACGCTGACCTCCCTATGCACTCTAAACTTCTTATCCAGCATGATTTTTTGAGAATGTGTCTCTCTTGGTAGTTTTTTTCTGTCTGTTTCATTGTCCTTGTGTGGCACTGGGGATGCTGTCAGACATCGTTGCCTGTCTGACAGACAAAAGACGGACAAAAGTAGGTCAGGTGTCTTCCCTTGGAAGGACTTGCGTGTTTACATTTGGTGACATTTTCAGGACAAAGACACATATTTGGCAAGCGTGTGTGGTTGAGCGGATGGATGGATGGATGGATAGATGGATGGATGCTTCCCTGTCTTTACTCACCATTATTGTCTAAAAAAATCTTTCTCTTTAGCTCAAATGTGGAGGGGAAAACACAAAATCTGTATTAATTTATATCCTCTTACTAGTTACGCTTGATGTTTTAGATATTTTTTCTGCTATCAAACTCCGTTGCAGGTGTGCTGGAAATATCTTGATGTGATGTCATCTTGTTTACATTTGGCCAATTATCTGTGGAAACAAGAAAAATACACCACCAAAAGTGACCTACTAGCACTCAACATAGTGTTTGCTAAAGTGTTAGCATGGAGGCTACTATCACTCAACACAGTGTTTGCTAAAGTGTTAGCATGGAGGCTACTATCACTCAACACAGTGTTTGCTAAAGTGTTAGCATGGAGGCTACTATCACTCAACACAGTGTTTGCTAAAGTGTTAGCATGGAGCACCAGAGCCAATGATCTACCGGAGACACATGGATGGTTTTGGTGTCTATGTTCTCATCATTTAAGGGGTAAGTTGACCTATGGGACAGTCTCCCAAGAACTTGGTATAGGCTATTCCTTTAACTTCAAGCCCTGCACAGGAATATTATAGCGCGCTGAGGCTCTTCACTGCTTATTTTTGGTTGCTTTTAATGTTAGTGATCTAGTGTAAGTCTCTCTGGATAAGAGTATTTGCTAAAAGACTAAAATGTAATGTAAATGTGTGTTTGTGTAGGTGTGTACTTGTGCAAAAGCATGGAAGCGTCTGCATCTACGCATGTGTGTGTGTGTGTGTGTGTGTGTGAGAGAGAGAGTGTGTGTGTGTGTCTTTCTCCCACAATAGTCTCTTTATCCTGGACAAACCCTGGCAACAAAGCCTGGGAAACCAATAGACTCACACTCTCACATACAGCCAATCCATACACATATATAGACACACACACACACACACACACATGCACACTCTCTCTGACAGTCATGCTCACACACTCACTCTCTCTCTTTCCATCTCTTACACAAACACACTATTTCTTTCTCACAGCTCACGCTCTCTCTCTTTCGCACACAAGAATGTACACACAGACACACACATGCATACACACACACTTTCTCATGCATACAAAGGCATGCATATGCACGCAGACAAACACACACATACACACACACACTATCTCTTCCTCTCACAAATGCTCTTTCTCTCACAGAAACACTATCTTTTTCTCTAACACACCACATGTTCTCTCTCTTTCTCTCTCTCTCACACACACATGCATGGACACACGCTTTTTATCTGTCTCACACACCACATGCTCTCTCTCTCTCACACACACACAGACAAACAGAGATACACATGTACACACGCAGACACACACACACACACAGGCATGCAGATACACGCAGACATACAGCGACTTTATCTATTTCTCACACACACACTAACACATGCTCACTCTCTTTCTCACTCTCTCACTCACACACACACACACACACACACACACACTAGACAAATAGATTTAGGGGGTAAGTTGTTATTCCTCCGCCTGTCCTTTGAGTCAGTGGGAGTGGACTGCAGATTGACTGTTTCTCAGGGCCAAATCCCATTGTTGTGTTTGCCTCAGGCAAAATGCAAATAATACAATAGTTTGGAATAGATACACAGCATGCATACTGAAATTGTTCTGCAGTGAAAATATGTACGAAATACTGCAAAAAGCATTGGGTCTGTCATCAAGTCTGCACTGCTGCTTCCATGTCTCGGCTCGTTCGGATCGAAGGCTGCACAAGAGTTTTGGATGATGCACACAAAAATTATAACGATAAAACAAATCACCTATAATAAGACATGAATTCTCCCTGGTTTCAGAATAGGCTACTTGTCTAGTTGGTCAACCCGTTAAATGATGAGAACACAGACACCTAAATCATCCACGTGTCCCTGGTAGATTATTTGATGTAAGGTGAATTGATACAAGTATATCAGGCCAAGGCATTAAATGAACTATAAGGAGAATTGTAGAATTAACAAAAGTTTCCTGCCATCTTTCTTTGCCTGGGCCGGATTTTTGTCCCACACAATGAAATCCTATGGAGAATTATGGATTGGTCTTTTTCCATTTGTTTGTCCATTTGTCTGTTATGCACCATATCTCAGACGAGAAAATCGTATTGACATGAAAAGCCTCACTTGAGTGAACCTAACAACAACAATCCACATTAAGCAGTTCCACAAAGCCAACTTCCAGCTAATATAATCGGGCTACTTCAAGCCTGGTTTGAACAATCGAGATAATTGCGCATTCACAACTTTAAAATACAGACCAGAGATGTCAAGCACAGAGCGCACTAATTTACAATGGAAAAGAGAAGACACTTAAAGAGACAGCTGCGATGTTCACGGCCGCAGAGCAGCAGATAGTAATCAAATAGTATGATGAATGAAATTATAATAAGTATTTTATAGGGAAATGTCCTTTTGGCTCAGTTGACTAATAAGGTGCTCAGCTTTTAACTGTAGCGTCCCAGGTTCAATTCCATTGTGGCCAATCTTTCTCTATATATCTTTTCAGTCTCTCTTCACTATGAACTGTCTAAGAAATGCACTGAAATAATTTTCATAAGGGCACTTCCCCCTAAATGATCTAAAATGTACAGGTATGAAATGAAATGGAATATAAAATGGACCGTCAAACTGGAGGAGCTGTGGAGAGAATGAGAGTTTATCCCTCTCTCTCTCTCTCTCTCTCTCTCTCTCTCTCTCTCTCTCTCTCTCTCTCTCTCTCTCTCTCTCTCTCTCTCTCTCTCTCTCTCTCTCTCTCTCTCTCTCTCTCTCTCTCTCTCTCTCTCTCTCTCTCTCTCTCTCTCTCTCTGCGTGTTGTGAATGTGTGGTTTGTTGTATGTGTGTGTGTAGATGGTGGAGGAGGGAGATGTAGCTTCATTCACACTCAAACATCATAGTCCATTTTCAGTGTTTTGAGCCAGTTTAGTCCTTCACATGCACTGAAAACCTGGAACTACTACCAAATCTCTGAAAAATCCAGCTGCAGTCTTTAAATGTGTGATGCTGCATGGCTCTCTGAACAGAATCTTAAAATGTGAGCACCTCTAAGACTAAAAACTGATGACTTGAGACAGATTGTTGTTAAATGTGAGTGTGTCAGACTAAATGTCTTCTAATGTATGGTAGGCATAAGACAAAATAGGTTTCTCTGCAAGATGAGAAAACACTCAATCAGTATTAATAGGTATTTCTGGATTATACCACATAAGTACAAGTGACAGCCTCCATATAGTGGAAGTACTATGGTTTAAATGCCCTTCAGACTCTATGTCCCTTTTAGCTTATAGTTTCAATAAAATGTTAAACTTGCTCATTGGTGTCTGTTTCATTCCTTTAATTGTATTTATAGGGTATTTAAAACGAGAGCACATTTTTTAACATTTTAACAAAATATACTTATACAAAGCCTGAAATAAGATATCCTGTAATCTAAATTAGACTACTGGGGACCATACTTTCACTCTTAGGCCATAACCATATAGTCCAAAATATTGTTATTACGCTTCTTTTAATTGCAGTCAATGCTAATTGTAAGTAAGCCAACAAAATGCGTGTTTACAATGCATTTAAAAACCACACAAGTTGAGCTGTACAAAAGACTTTAGATTGATACAGGCCTGAGCTCTATATTTTAAGTAGGGCAGCCTATCCTTGGTTTAATTGTAGCCTGTGTCAAATTGTGATAAATTAATACAAATATAATAACTTTTCTTTTGTATTTTACTCTGACTTATGGACATAGAGTAATTGTTATGAGGGGCCACCGGGACGGAGCGTTGGGGAAAACACAGCATTTCAGTCGGTCCGGAGGATTGTAACACCAGCTAAGCCTGAAAGTAAGCCCGCCCAGGACCAGGCTGGTCTGGAAGGATACGTTTCCATGGTAACTTAGCTCGGGCTTATTTAAGTCTGCTTCATGCAACTGAATCCCCTGAAAATAAGCCTGACTTACTGAAATAAGGCTGGCTTAAACAGTAATCTCGCTTTGTGGAACAGTCCTCTGATCAGATTTTGACTAAACTTTGGGGAGTGATGTACCAACACATGCAGCTTATCTGGCAAACACCCTCTACTGGCCCTCGCTTGCTCCTCCTTGCTATTCTCTCTGACCTCCATCCGGTCTAAGAGCCAGCTACAGTATGTCGCCCCAAGCCTTGGCTTTGGCTTGCCCCCCCCGGCCCACCCTGTACATCCATCTCTACATGCATGTATGTGAGGATGCGATGGACGGGTCTGACCGGACCAGAGCGAGCTGGGAGATAAAATCATGCAGAGGGCAAATGGAGGGAAAAACAACACAGGTTATCATCTTAAAAAGCATAGATGAAGAGGAAAGTTATATGTTGGCAACACATCCTCCCCTCCTGGCTAAAGGAGCCAGTAAATGCAGAGATGTGTGTGTGTGTGTGTGTGTGTGGGGGGAGTCCATCAAAGAGGGAGCGAAACAGTAACTTAAGTGAAATGAAATCACTACCATCCTGCCATACTCGTACAAATGCTTCTTTTCCACCTCTCCTTATTTCTCCTCTATACTCCACTCACGCAATGCTATACATTTCCCAAAGCGACTGTTGAGTAAGGACCGCCGAATGCCGGAACAATGGAGGCAGTTTTGTCACCCCGAGGTCCAGAGTTCGACCAGGGAAACGTTTCGTTTTGGTGTCAAGTGCAGACGGGAGGGGCGGTGGCGGGTGGGGGTGAATGAATGGGACTCTTATAAGGGACATTGTTTGTGCCTCCATCTCCATCACCATAAGAAGTCCATTATGTGTTGGTGGCATCCTGCTGGCTTCAGCGCTGCCTGGCTGTGATGGATTTATATTTTCTCTGCAACATTCAGCAGACAAATGATGGTCTGGAGTGGACTCTCTGTGTTTCTCTCTCTCTCTCTCTCTCTGTTATTTTGTTTTTCCCCCCTCTCCCTATCGCTCTTTGATTCTCACTCAGTCTCGGTTTCTTTCTCTTTATTGCTGTTTGTCTTTGTGCCTCCTGGTCAATATTTCTCTCTCTCTCTATCTCAGTGTTTCCATCTCTATGTCCCTCTCTCTCTCTCTCTCTAAACCCTATACAGGGAGGGGTAGAGGAGTCCATCACCAGAATGAGAAAATTGTATCTCGACACTGAGGGTTTGTTGTTTTGGCCAGGAGTGTTTCAGCGGTAATATGTGGTCTGCTCTCAAATGTTACCCCTGACCAAAAAGTGGCCCTCAACAGCCCATTAATCTTGAGAACACACACACACCAACATCTGCCTGCGTGTACTCACATCTAGACATGCATACACAAAAACACACACACTCTCTCCCTGCTCTTTGCTGCATCGCTGGCTCCAGCCAGTTGACCTTAGCACTGGGGAAACAGGTTCAGTAATGGGATCAGTGGCCACTGGCAGGCCCTCTCCTCCACGCTCCGACCACCCCTGCTGCTACTGTAAGTGGATGAGGGATGGAGGAAGAGAGGGTGGATGGAGGGATGCACTCGTTTAAGGGCCTCCTGGTTGGGCGGCGGTGTACCAGCTGGGTGGAGTTTACATTCGTTTTACCCCGGGGGCCTCTGGGAATCAGCGGTGGTAAGAACCAGCCCACAGCAAAAACAGAAGGACAGGCAATCTCACCAGTAAGCATTCAGCAATTCAATGGACAGATATATTAAAAGAAACATTCAGTGTCCATGTACATTTCCTTATCTCTTGAGTTGTTCAGGTATAGTTTTTTCCCCCAAAGAACCATGTACATACAGTATTCTGTATACATATTGATGTTGCTGTTGTATTTGGGTGTACAACTAGTAAATTAAGCATGAATTCCTAGACTATATATGCTAGATTGAGTATGGCAGGCTAAATTAATGCCGCACTAGGTGAGATTTCCTGTCTTATCAGCCTAAATCACAAAGTGGGGCTGCAATAGAGGAGAGTGTCCCATCCCCACTAATTGAGACGCTGTAGATTGGCCCTATTTGCCCATATGAAGTTCTGGTGTTGAGTATGGACACTTCTCTGCCCACAGGAAGTGATGAATCGAAACTTAAGAGCAACATACAATCTGTCTCCTAAACAGCAGTGAGCAGCGCTCCGTTGAGAGAAAGCTGGACTCTCCAACATTAGATCTTTTGCTTCTCATCCCTTTGGTATAAAGTTGATCTCTGGGTATTGATGTTCATGAAGTGCATGACTTGGGGGGGGTAGTAGGTGCCCTGAAATGACTGCAGACTCTGAGAAAGAGAGAGGGAAATGGAGCAAGGACTGGAGATGGAGGAGAGTGGAGGAGGTTGGAGAGCTAAGAGGCCTTCTTCTGATATCCATACTCCGCACTCATCTCAACAAACACCTCGCTGTCTGAACAGTGTGCGCCGTCAGGCGTTCATTTTCATGTTGGCTTTACACCTTGCTTAAAAATACATCAGTCAGAATTTGCTGAGAGATGAAGGGGAAAGCCTTTAGAGGCACACTGGAAGAGAAAAACCAAGCGGGGATTCATTGACGGATCTGCCCTTTACTCCCGGCTGCTATGCAAGTCCTCTAAAGAGCCCAGTCATGTTGGAAGCATTGCGGTTTTATTATTTTTTTTAACACCAACACCATGCAAGGCTCTCTCTGCACTCTGCACTCCTCAGACGGCTTGCTTTACTTCCTACTCCCATGTTAGTTTCCATTTTGTTAAAGTAGGTTTGCTGTAGAAAAGAGGGGGGGGAAAAAATCCTCCCTGTGGTGGGATGAAAGCCCATTCGCGATGCGAGCTGCGGTACACAGGATCAAGTGCTGCTGCCGGACAAAGAAAACTGAAAGCGGGGCAGGAACAGTGAGGTTACAGACAAATCTAATTAGATGGAGAGAGGGCCAGTGATAGAGGAGAGAGAATCAGAGGAAGAAAGAAAGGGAGAGATGTCGCTGGAGGGGGAGCTGACTCATTCATCACCACTCTCTTGCTTTTTTCTTTTAACTCTTTGAGACAGAAAAACACAAATGAAAGCCTGTCTATTCTGTTAGTATAGTGGTGTGCAACCTAGTCTACCCACTGCATCAGTCACAGACAGCCACTCTTTTTTTGTATTTCTGTAAATACACTCTTGCCAGGTTTGTTGAGTCAATATAGTCAAGGAAAACTTCCCCATATGTGCAACTCTTCATGCTGTCAAGGCACTGCTAGATAGTTCTGAAGAGAGAAATGTGAACCTCTGAAAAGTTAAGAACATCTCTGATAGTGTGTATTTTAGTGCTGCATAAATTAAGGAGAAAATTGGCTCCCGGGAGCCAAGGTGACTGTTTTGCTGCGGTGGCCCTATCCTCCCACCACTTTACAAGAAGCCTCTTTCTGAGCTCACTGTTGCTTTTCTTGGCTTCATTTGATGTTTTTTGGGTGGTTTTGATGAACCTAATGCACTATCATGAGAAAAAGCTCTCCCAAAGAATGAATGCCAGGCCAAAAATGAGAAGGTCAAAACTCCTTTTATCTACTTTTTCTTTGATTAACAGAACTTGGCCTGGCTATCTGGTGTGCTGTTGTGCCAGTTTGACCCAGGTCAGTTTGACCACTGAACTTGGCCTTGTACTTGGAGAAACAGTCCCATAATAAACTATGCCACAGGTTGGATCCCTGCAACAGTCAGTGTATCTATCAAAAGCCATGTGTCCTGTCAAAGAGTGCGCTCAGCAAGACATCACACCATTTCTTGCTCACTGATTGCAACTTTTTGTGCATTAAATGCTTAAAATGTAAACTGTAATGACGGAACACCACTTACACTCACTCAGTGTTAGCAAGCAATGAAAGTGAACATGGCAAGCCATAGAATTACATCCAGTTAATTTTATGAGGCAGTCACTCTGCTCCGTCGGAGGCCTGTTCTGTTTTGTTGGCCTCACTCGAAGCGCCCTTCGCCTGCTGTGTTATGCCTCAGATGAATAGTAATAATTATATCGAGGTGGCCAGTCACTTTCTCAAACTCCACACAGACGGGGAGAGCCTGCTGACCGACTCTGCAAGCAACAAGCCTTGTAAAATGTTTGACACGGTGAGGTGTATTTGCACCGGGACTAGAAGGGGAAGAGGAGAGTTTACATGACAGTTTTTGCCTCTTATGCGCAGATCTCTTGTCTGCAGTTAAACAGACAGCTCTAATAAGACCTCACGAGACGTCTGGCGCGACTCTTTGCAAGTCAGCACAGAAACTCAGGAAAACTACAAAAAAACGATGCATCATGCACTACAAGGACTCGCGATGCAAGTGGGCGAGAGTCGGGCCTGTTTTCGTTTGCTCAAGCTCTTTGCCCACCCTGGTTGTCAGCTTATGACGACTCCTGTGGAGCGGGACAACCGCAGAGCAGTGGTCGCTGCAGGGCATTCTGGTTTTTGTAGTCTCCTCATCTTCAGTCTCGGCGCGCGGAGTGGGCTCTCTGCAGAGTGTCTAATGATGCCTAAAACAGAATACAAACAGACGGGTTGTCTCCAGTGGGGAAGGCCACACGGGCGCCTGGTCCACATCAAAGCCGTGTATCTTCAGTGTGTGTGTGTGTGTGTGTCTGTGTGCATGTTTTTGTGTGTATTTTCACCTCTGTGTCAAAACCCAAGAAATGGCAATTACACCCAAAGCTGTCTCATCTTTCAAATCTCATCTCATCTCTATTCTCAATCTTAAATGAATACTTGGAAGCTAGTTATTTCATGAGTCTAAAAAACATCCAATGTCCTTTTGGGTTTGCGAGCGGCCACTCTCTCCTGAGTTGTCAACAAAATCAGATTGGATTTGCCTGTTCTTTCCCTCTTTTGTCACGTCTTCATGAATCCCTGTGTTTTCACCAAATGACTAATGCATAAATGTGTTGCGGCGTTCGGCGGTGACTCGGGGAGCAATTAAGCCTCATCTTTGAGAAGCAGTGACAAGCTGTTGGCCCTTTGAAGACCAAACGGCGGAGAGAAGTAAGGGAAGAGAGTTGATAGACGTGCCGGGGGCGTCGCTACAGAAGTAGCAGATCCCCTGGCGATTATTGCTCTGTGTGTGTCGCTGTCGGCATTATCCAAACGCGCCCGCCGCTGCCGCCTCTCACTCAAACGTTAATATCAACCTTACATGCCTCTCTGATGCTTTTGAGCGCCTTTCAGAAGCCTGCCATTGTTACGGCAAAGAGCTTTTGTAAGTAAAATGGCAGGTTTTTTTTTTTTGCGATAATGGGAATGACTGCGCTTTGCAGGTGCAGCCAATTAAGAAAGCGGGGTGGGTGGTAAAGAGTGCTGCTCCCACAGTTCAGCATGTTGCAGAGCTGCTCCAACAGGTTTCTGGGCTAGCATCAGCCATTAGCATACTGCTGTTTGAGGCACGGGGAGATGCAGTATTTCAAATGGCTGCAACTGTCGGTAGGCATTAGCTCACGATCTTATAATCTTTAATGTATGTGCAAAGCCGACTTGTCAGAGTACAGGGAGAGGAGACGTTTTCTTTCTGGCGGAAGCGGAATGAAATGGCAAGCATCCCCCCAGTAAACAAGGTTCTGCTATGAAGGTTAGCTTGGAAAATATTGCTCCAGTGGCGTCTCAGCGGAGTCTGTGGCAATCTGTAAATAAGGAGACCAAAGGGGGGAAATGTCTAATCGTCCTTGAAAAGGATGTGCCACAGTTTTTTAATATCTTCTGCCCCGATGCCCAGAGGTATTGCGGCGGGATGGGAGGGGCGGGGAGGTGTGTGCGTGCGTGCGTATGTGTGTGGAGGTGGGGGTGCTGTCAGTGCCGGGTGACGGGGCATTACTCTCGCGCTATTGACTTCATTACAGACCCTCTCGCATATCCATCCCTCAGCCTCTCTAAATGCCCCTGCCAGCCTCTAATTCACTTAATTCCTTGATTATCGATTCCGACGGCATCCGGACAGAAAGGTCAATATTTTTTCTCGCCGCGCACCTGAACTTTTACAATGCCGACTCAAAAATTGAAGAAAGGGGGGGGGGGTGGAAATATGACGCGTTTGCGATCATGCGCTCCTGGTTGCTTTCATTAAATATTCAGCAATCATACACTCACGACAAACACCCATCTCTCTCTGTGTTTTCTGTTGTGATGGGATGGAGGTTGCCGTGCCGTGACTGTACGCGGCAGAGGCACGCACAAGTGTCCCCCCCCGCCCCCCCCACCCCCCCGAGGAGACGCGATCTAAACGGGAAAGCAACATGACAGCTTAGCTCCGAACGGCCACATAATCAAACACCGGGGCCCGCGCCGGCGCACCCGCCGCGTTTTGTTTGCAGGGCTTTCCGCTCTCCCGCCCTCATGCATGTGAAATATACAATCTCCTGTCATCTCCGACTCCCCGCCTCATGCATCCGCGGTAGAACGCGCGTCTCGCTTTACACAGCCGCCCCGGTACGTTCGCGCAGTAAAAAAGCCAGATGGAGCCTCTCGCAGGCTTACGAGTTCCCGTCGAGCGGGCGAGATCGCATAAACCCTGTGAATGAAAACGGCTTAGGAGTGTGTCTCTAAACTGCTTTTGAGTGTTCTTGTCGCAATGAGGCGTCCTGGGCAGACTTGGGGTTTCATGTTCATGAATGTGACATAGCTGTATTTGAGCTAGAGCTGGCGATTTGGCTTTGTTGCCATCAGGTTTCTATTTCTAAGTTTGGTTATGTTAATGATGCCAGATGTTAAAGTCAACTTAACAAATTGGAGCAAATTGGAATCAAAAGTTGATTTCTCTCTTAAAATATTTGCCGTGTTATATTTCATTGAACAGGTTCATTACTTTATGGATAGCTCTGGTTAAGATGTACATTTATAGCCAATTAAAATGTTCAGGAAATTGGGGTAAATGGTCATGGAGGCATAACCCGGGCCAGTTTGGCACGCCATAGTCAGTTAAACCTGATTCCTTAGCTGTATTTCTTTCAGTGTGTGCTGTTGCATCATCTGTGTGAGAGACTATCTATCATAAATGCGCATGCTGTGGATTTGACTCACTGTGTACGTTCAGAAAAACTGTCACATCTGGTGGATGCTTACTTGAGCATGTTGTCTTGTGTGTTGTCTATATTGTGTGTGTGGGTGGGTGAGGAAGACAGGAAAAAAAGAGAGTGAATGTTTATGCATGTGTGTGTGAGTGAGAGAGACTGTGCGACAGAGCGAGGGAGTATTTTCATGAGACGGAAGTGTGTGGCGTGTGTGTTTGCCACTGAGTCAGATATGTGAAGAGTAACGGCTCACAGTCTCAGTTGACAGTCAGAGCTGATAATCCCGCGTCTGCACACACACACACACACACACACACACACACACACACACATACACACACTGTCCCGAGCAAGACTCTTAGAGAGGAATCTGTTACACTTTACGCAAAGCGCTAACCAGCTCCTGACAGCTTGGCTTGGGCTGGCTTGGCCGACTCGTCTGACTAGTTTGGCTGCGTCTCTCCTTCTTGTCTTCCCTTTTTCTCCATCAATCTCGTTTTAATCAGACATTTCAACCTGAGGAGGATTCTGCCCACCTGGTCCCTTTGGCTATGATGTGGAAATCAATGCCTAACAATAGATGAAGTGAGCTGGGAGTAGAAACACATCATTTTACATGAGTGTTGGGCTTGTTACTCAAAGAAAAATAATACATCATTACTTTATTCATTACTCCCTGGTAGCAGTAACTTGTTACATTACTCATTACACCTGCAAAATTGGCCATCGCATCCTCTCTTGTCTTCTAAAATCAGGATCAGTCAGTTTCCTCTCCTTAGTGATCAGGAAACCAAACTGTTGATGTCTGATGTTCTTGTCGTGCTTTTACTGGAGAAAATTAAAATAGTGGGAATACTTCCATCCAGAGAAAGTCAACTTTTCTACCATTTCTCATCAAAGTAGTGGGAATACTTCCATCCAGAGAAAGTCAACTTTTCTACCATTTCTCATCAAAGTAGTGGGAATACCTCCAGCTGGAGGAATCTACATTTTTCTACCTTTTCTCACCTAGACTGAGAGGACAACCACTAATTAAGAGGAAAACAGAATCGGTGGATGGAGGTGGGATATCGTTTTTGGATAGTTCAGCTTCAATGTGATATTTAGAGGGATTTATAACAAAAATAAATTGATAAGTAAGTAGAGCACCATTGCACATTACCATCCAAAACTGCATAGAACACTTTGGATTTTGATCTGAGAGTCGATTGCATGAGTGTGTGTACATGTATGTGGGGGTGTGTGCATGTATGTGGATATGTGCACACACTCACACATATGCAAGCCTCCTCTCCCCGCCCAGGTGCTCTGTGCCAGGCACTTAATTAGCCCAACCCAGTAGATGGAAGCAGGCTTTCTGAGCTTCATTCTTTGTGACTTGTTGTTCATTAACATCTAATTGTGTGTCAGGAAGCACAACTAGCAAGGCCATAGCGCAGTTATTGCTCAACAAGCTCTTTGTCTTCCGTCAGTGTCTGTGTGTGTGTGTGTGTGTGTGTGTTCTACAGTGTGACATAACATTTCCACATCTGGCACCTGTTTCCATTGCTGAGGCAACAAGACACTCATTCTTCCTCACTGCTGGACAGCTGCTGCTTTGATTTGACCTTTAGATCCACATGATTGATTGTGCTTCCGTTGATATAAGCAGATACAGCTACAATAGTTAGGTTCAGCTTGACCGAAATCAAACTAATCAATGAAGTCATCTATTACCAGTGCTGGGTGGAAACACATTACAGTAGTATCGATTTCCCCATTAATGTGTGGTGTAACAATTTACTAGTTCAGTTTCAGTGGTCATATTGCAGCTAGCAATAAAAAAAGTTGTTACTATTGTTATCACCCCCTCTAAATATCAGACTGAAATTGAATTATGCAAAACATTAGACGAAGCTCAGTGATGCTTAATTGTGTTTTGTTGTGTCTACATGCCAATTAAATCAGTGTGACAGCGGCCTGTTTGGAATAAAGTGATCTCTTGGAAGTGCAGTGCAGAAAGCTTGGCACCAAATATGTCACCTCTATTTAAAAAAGTATTCAAGTAACCACAATAAATGTTTTGTATTCTCTCGTTTGCTCTCTCTCTCTCTCTCTCTCTCTCTCTGTCAGCCATCTTAATCCTCCCACTGTACCTATGAATCATCAAAATCCGTGCGCTGTTTGCATATTAACTGCACATCCAACATTTACAAACTTGACAAGCGATCACTTGGAATTGCAGTGCCAAAACGTCACAACAATGACCGTTCAGCACCAAAGGTGTCGCCAAATTAGAACAAAACAAAACAAGGAACTCGAGGATTGCCACCTTCAATCTTTTCCGAGCAGCAGGGGCAGGAGGGAGACCCTGTAGCGTCGACTGGCCGCCGTCCAGTCGGAGGACTTAGGGACGGTGGTTTAGCTGCGGGAGTCAATGGTATGGTTTCAGATTAAAAGTGCCCCACTTAGCCTCCCCTTGAGATCTATACTGTATCACATCACTGTCCTCTGACTAAAATCCGCACTACCTCTCTCTGTCTCACTACCCATCTGTGTGTCTCTCTCTCTCTCTTTCTTTCTCCATCTTTGTCTTTCTGTTTCTGCGTCTCTCTGCCTCTCTCTGTTTGTCTCTCCCTCTCTTCATTTCATTTTACATTATTTTAGGGACACTTCAATTCCTAGATCACAAAATATTACAAGCAACCAAACATAAGGAGGTCACAGGTGGTGTCCTTTATAATATTTTTGAAGAACCGTGTAAGAGTGGGTGCTAGGAAAAGAAATAGAATCAGAGCAAAGGAGAGATTGAAGTGATTTTTTCATTTAAATCCAGTTCAATTCAGTATGCTTTATTGTCATGAATGTTGCATGGTGAAGTACTGCCAAATCGTATAAATACAGTGACAGTAAATACTTGCGGTGTGTGTGTGTGTGTTGCAATACCTCAGTTAATGAAGGATCTCTCTTTCTGTCTCTTTCTGTCTCTTTCGTCTTTCTCACTCTCCCTCCCTGTGCTGACAGCCAGACTGTAGTTAATAATCCATTACCAGGGAGGGGGTCATCGGTCATAAACCTCTCCTGCACAGTCTCGCTTCACTAGTGTGTGTGTGTGTGTGTGTGTGTGTGTGTGTGTGCGTGCCGAAGAGGACGCAATGACCTCGCATACTGCTGATGGACAGGGTCACTACCTCGGCTGCACCGCCTGCCCCTGCAGTCACTCACACACACACACACACACACACACACACTGACAATTTTTTCCAAACCAGTCCCTGATTTCCTGGTATATTATCATCAACGGCAAATATTGTCAGCTCTCAGTGTATGTTTACAGCTCGTCTGCAGTCAAAGCACCAACAGCAGATAATTGCCTTTGATTCCACACTACATCTCTGCCTTTATTGAATTAGCCGGCGCCGGCCAATTGGAATCAATACTGACATTGTCACGAGGCCCCCAGGTGAACAAGACATAGAGAGAAAATCAGGTGTGACAACATCGCTTCCATCATCAATAGAGCTGCCTCCTCTTCCCTTTCACTCCCTCGACCAATTATTGATCGCCGATGGGAAGGGGGGGGGGGGGGGGGGGCGGAATTGATCCCCTCGCTCTCTTACTCTGTCTGATAGGTGACTCAACGCGGTTGGAGAGCGAGAGGTAATCAGAGGAAATGGGTGATAGACAGAGGAAGGGAAACATAAGAGAGGGAGGGACGGGCGGAGGGAGTTAAGCGATCCAGAGGGGAGTAGAGTTGTCTGTAATTGAAGGCGTCTGGGGGCTCCGCGGTAATCGGGGAGAGCGAAAGCCGACCTCAGCCCTGATAAAGCTATTAGCAGCTTCTCCAGAGTCAGTCTGGGATCAGCGGACCTGTGCGGTTCAGACAGGCGGGATTCGGCGTTAAAAGCCGTCAGATGCAGCAGTATCCAATTAAAAGCTGTAGATGGTCACACTGAGGGAAACGTCCATCTCAACGAGGCATTTAGACTCGTGCCAAGTCTTAAAATCTTGTTTTTTTCTTCAATTAAGAGGACATTTCTGCCAGTGGGGTGAGATAATTCCACTTGTTTCCAGTGCGGTTTCACTTGTCTGAGGGATTTTCTGGAAACAAGTGTCTGAAGCGAAGCAGATTAAGGCAGATCACCACTCTAGTATCAGGCACAAAGATTCTTTAAACAAGTGGATTTGCACTGGAAAGAAGTGGATTTTTTCACTTGTTTTGCATGAAATAAGATTTTAAGACCCAATGTTGAATTAAATGAAATTGTACAAAGATTTCGATCCGATACCAACTAATACCAAGACTAGGATCGCTGATATCAATACCGATACTTTTCATCATTAAAAGCTGCTCATGTACTAACATGAAATGGGGCTATTTCTTTAGAATTTATGAGTTACTATGATGAATAGTCATATTATGAGGCTAAATCTGGAAAACTCTGCACTACAACCTAATGATTTACTAAATATTAATATATTAATTACACTAAAATGTAAATGCAGGGCATCTTTTGGCAGTCTTTAAAAGCTCTTTAAGTCTTGGAGAAAGTTTATGGGTTGGCAAAGTCAACAATACATAGTTTTTTTATAGTAAAGGATGAAATAAAAATCAGTACTTTTGGTACTGGTATCGATACTCAAAAAGACGCGAGGATTGGTACTAACGATACTTTGCATAGTTACATACTAATGCGCATTGCTTTAATGTACATTTTAATATATGCTGATTTCATGTTGTATCACATGATTTCTCATGAGGTTAGAGGTCCTGCCATCAGTGATGTGTCAGAAAATCTCAGTTATATTAAGTGTGTGATACCTCACCTTGCCTGATTTGTCTAGTGTGAGCATATTTATAACTGAGAGACAAACCAATCTGTGAAATCCACAGCGGTGTATGATACAATGCATTTTCAAAATGGGTTCGGATCTCAAAAGTCTTCTTGTGCGTCCCCAGCCTTATTGAGAGTCGATCTCCGCTAGATGACATTCTTATTCCTCTGCTTGCCTCGCACCTTGATATTCACGCCGCGCCCTCGGAAGAGCCCTAACGGAGAATGATTGGGTCTTGTCAGCCAGCAGGAAAGTTAGACCATCAAAGATAATTGCATGCTAATGTTCAATAAGCCTTGTAAGTCGCTGCAGATAAGTGTGGCTGCCAAACAGCCTCGCCAGGGGAAAGCACATCTAATCCCTTGGCCGTGGCCGAGGAAAATGAATACTCAGCTCCTTTTGGCCCGGCTGCTTCCAGTGCGGCGGCGGAAACAATTACACAGCGGACCACCAGAACACAGTTAATGAATAACCCAGGAGCCGCCCAGACATATACGTTTTAACAAAGATGCATCTGCCCCCGCCGTGTTTTTTTAATTTTTTTTTATTAATGTGCCGCTAGCCGTACAAACAATTAAAAAAAAGAGTGTATGGAAGGAGTGGAAGTGGGCTGTTTTTTGTTCGAGTTCACTGGACGGTGGCGTTTATGCCGAGAGACCTGATTGTTTCAGCGCTCTAGGTATTCATCATCGCCGGCCTCCGCTACGCTGTGTCCTGTACATACACGGGTGGCTCGCATCCATCTAGAGGAACAGCCAATTAAAATGCCCGGCAAAGACGAGCAGATCAGGCATTTAAATCGGAAATTGTCTCAAGCGTTGCACAAGTTATTCCTAGGATTTTGGACGTTTCAGTCTGGATTTGTCAACATCAGAATCATATTTCGACTACAAGGACTTTCCACACTGTCTTATAGGAAGCAAGGAATAAGGTGTAGGCTTGAAGAAAAAACCCTTGTGATCGTATCAGCTGTGAAGCCTGACCAGTCAAGCTTTAACAAACGGGTTTATCACAAAGAAAGCAAAGGACACTGCTCCTGATATCAACAGGATATTATAAAAAAACGAGGGGTTAATAAAAGCAGGACACTGAACAAGTACATCCCATACTAAGGAAAGCAGAGCTAGGTTTGTCAGCGATGCAGGGAACACTGCGGTCGAAACAGCGGTGGTTACGGGGCAGCACAGTGTGAGTTGTGGCATTTCAGCCCCCACCATCTCCGAACTGGCGGAAGGAAATAAAGGACAAATTTAAATGCATGGAAGAAAGAGCGAAATAACTGCACAGATTTCCCTGACAAGGACTACTCACGCCTACCAGCCTCACCAGATAAACGGCACTTCCTCGAGTTTCTTTTCCTTCTCAGAACTTGGGAGTATTTTCTTCACAACAGCTGGCACGGCCATTCAGCCTCAGATTGTTTTGACTGTTTAACATAATGCCAGCAGTAATCCCCCCCACATGAAATCATCAGAAGAGAGATACATTACCTCTTCACTAGATGTTTCTGCTGCTAATTAGCATCTATTGAGAATCTGTCGAGAAATGTGACTTTTTTTGTCAATCACAGGCCACCGTAAACCGTGCCAGAGACCTGTCCATGTTGCAATTTCTTGGTAAAGATAAGTCTTAGATCACGCAGTGCCCCTTTAACTTTAGCTGTCGGCTGAGCCAAAAGCCCAGGGGGTCACCGCCTCCGCAGAGAGGCTCTCTCAGCTCTCTTTTCATCTCAGAGGGAATATTGTCTAGCGTGTCCCAGGGAAAAGTGTATGTTGATCTACATAATGTGCAGTGGGGGAGTCTTAGGGCTGGATAGGGGATTTAGAGACCAGGTCTGCCTCAATTTGATTCAAGTATCTTGTAGGTGAGTGAGGAGAATATAAACGTACCTACAGCGTGAGCAATCCTCTCTCATTCTCTCTCTCTCTCTCAGATGATATACAAAACACACAAACACGCACACATGTACAAAGACATGTACAAAGACACACACACACACACTCTTATTTTCCCCGACCACTGCAGTTCCCCGCCACTTGGCAATTTATCGCCGAGTGCATTATTGTATTACAAGATGCATTTGCACTCTCCTCTAATAAGAGCATAGATTACAGCCAACAGTGGATTCACCATCCGCATCCCGGCTGATTGCTTGGCCCGCCTGAACGTTAGCCTATATCTTTTTAAGCGTCAGCGCCTGGCTATTTACATTCATCCGCTAAGCCTCAAAACAAATTATAATCGATCCGGGGCCGTGATGAAAGGGTGGTCCTGCTGCAAATTAAAAGTAATCCGACGGACGGGGACAAGGACGGCAGAGGCGGTGTGAGGTGCAATAAAGAAGCACGGCACACTTTTTGGCCAGTTGAATGTAAAACACCTAGGGCTGCCACCGATGATTATGCTGATGATCAATTAAGCTGGTGGCTATTTTGTTCGATGAATTGATTATTCTATTATTTTCTTAGCTCTATTAGTCATAACAAAAAGAAAAATCAATCAACCGACGAGGAGAAAGTCATCCATACCTTTGTTTGTTACTTGGAAGAAAGGAAGAAGACAATAGTGACCTTCATTAATATTGTAAAGTATCATAATTGTATGTTATGGTGGAATAATAGTATCTTACTTGTGGCTTGTTCTTTAACATTGTGTATTTGATTGTGTGATTTCCCTTGATTCAAAATTATAAAATCCATTCATCAAAAAGGCAAAGAAAATCACAGATTATGGATATTTATTTTAACTTTTATAAACTATGAACTGTCAGTCATTGTTATCCTCCAAGGTTAGTAACTAACCATCACAAGCAAGAGCTATCAGCGAACTCCATCATTCATAGCCAGGCAGTTAAAATATTCACTATTTACTATCTGGTGCAGATGTGGCTCCGGGATACTTTCATTTTAAATGTTGTTGTAATGCTGCTGTGGAAGGCCATTGTGTTTTGCAGAGGTTTATTGTTAAAAGTTCAGCCCCGCGGCCAAAAACCAAAACAAGGAATTGAAGAAGCTTTTTCATTCTGTCAGAGCTCTTGATACAAAGACTGGCAGTACAGAACAGCTAGACGTGAGTTTTGCATTTACTTTGAAGCTTTAGAAAGGTCACTTTCGTTTGTAATGGAGTTTGATGGTGTTTAATTGACCTGCATTTTGAGTTGAATTATTCCTCAGTATGGAATGGATAGGTGCTCTTTGGAAGTGGGTGTCAATTCAGTAGGAAAGAACAAAAATTGGGATAAATGCACAGAATATGCATAGAAAGGTCATCCAAAGGGAATCCCAAAAAGCATACGTCCCACTCAGAGGGCGTCCTCTTTAAAACTCTAAGGTTATCATCTGCATTGGGCCTTTAAGAAGTCAGATTTCACCAGCGTTCTTAGAGGCTTTGCCCGCAAGCCATGCCTCCAGGTAGCTGGATTTGGGGAAATGCATCACATAGCGAAGTTCAGGCCAACAGAGTGTCGAGCCTTTACCGAGGAAAGCCGGGTTGTTTATCACGCTACACTCGCTGTCAAGTTGTTTACATATTCCACATTGATCTGAAAATTTGTTCGGAATCCCATTGTAAACCGGGCCTTATTGAGAGCCACAGAGGCGCTGTGGGTAGCAGCGGTGAGGGACAGTGATGCAATCAGACGTCTCTTCAGATGCCTCCAGTGGCGCCTTTCTTGTCATCTTGATGTCTCGCACATAAACACTCAGCCTGTCTGCCTGTCAATGTGTTCCAGTGGTTTAATGGAATAAATTACCTTAGCGTGCTGACAGCGGGAAACATGTCTTGTTGCATGTAGCATGCAGGCTCCTGAATGACAAATGGTGTCACAGGCTGACAGGCTGAGAGGAGACGTACCTGGAGACGCTCTACCTGTGGAATAAAGATTTACGCGGAAGATGGAAGAGGATTATACAGTATGTGCGTTGTTCAGATTCCCGACTACTGAAGTTTGACACATTCAAGAGCTGAAAGAAAATCATGTGTCAATTCCCATTCTGCAGTTTCTTTTTAGCTATGGTAATTACCACTGTTACTGATTTTTCAGTCTGGTTGAATATTTTAAGCGTTGCCAGCATTCCTGCTAGGTCTTTCACTTCTGCTTTTTGTTGTTGTTGTTGTTTTTTTCTGGTTCTTTCTGGCCTGCTGGTCTCTAGTCAGCCTGACGAGCTGTCTGCTCCCAAACTCGTTTTCCTGGGAAAGGGAAGCGTGGGCCCTGGAAATTGACTGGGACGAGCCATTAATACCGACCTGCCCACCCCCAGCCCCTCGCACACGCAATCGCACATGCTTACACACATACACACGCACACACACATACAACCACGCATATGTTCCACCTGTGGCACTGCAGTGCAGGCACCCCCGGTCCACAAGCCTGCTGAGAAATCATTTCCTGGGTAAGCGGGCGAGGCAATTCCGTCACAGCGAGGAGGGAAAAAAGGCTTTTTTTTCTCTTTTTTTTTTAATGGGGAAAAATGGGCGGCAGGGGAAGAGTTAGCGGTAGCAGCCAGGATAATTGATGGCGACTGTTTGGATACAAGATTAAGATTCATGGGCAGGACCACACGCGGGGGGCTGGAAATGCGGTATGGGCCGGAGGCATGAAGGATATGAGGCGACGCTTTTGACTGGCCCGCCGGCTTAATTGATGGAGCGTTGTCCCAAATGCGGCGTGAAAAAAGAAAAACTATCAGAAAACGTTTCGCTCACTCCCGCCACGGAGGCTGTGTACGGCAACACCTGGGCTCTGACTGAGGGAGAGGAAGGAGGTTGCAGAAAAACAGCATGGAGCTCAGTGGATTTTTCTCTGGATAAATAAAGGTTAAAAAAAAAGATAATAACACAGAGAGAGACAGGGATCACACTAGAAGGCAGAAGAGAATCTGACATTAAACCAGCACATCCTGACTCCCGTTCGGGTTCACAATGCGCCTCCTTTGACACGGTGAATACCTATTAGCCCCTCCTCGACGCCGCGCGCACATGAAGACAGATGGCTTCCAGAAGGCCGGCTATAGAATGCGTAATATGTTATGAATATCGGCGTGACAGGCACGGAGAGTCGAAGGTCACTAGTCTCGCAGCGAAGTGAAGGTCCCCCCCCCCCCCCCCCCCGTAAATATTTTCCCCGCTAAACTGATAGATTATGATTTATACCCGGACGGGAGCGGTTGACAGTCGGAGTGGAGTCATGCCATAGCTAGGCACTTCCCATAGAAGTTGGAATAAAATGGGGATCGAAATTGAGGGGAGATGGGGAAATAGGGGGCAGGGAATGATAGGAGAGTCAGATGTTAAAGGTCGTACATGCAGCATTTTAACATCAATAAATCATTACCACATGAATCTGAAATATTAGTATAATTACTGAAAACAAAGGAGACAGTCATTGAGAAGATTAGCAGCCTCTACTGGCCTCTACACTGTATTTTACATTGTGTGCCACCGGGTTGGATTTGGCAGGAAATCTATCTGAGTTGCTTTATGGCACAAAGGAATATTGCTTTATGGCACAAAACAGGAACAGGGTTCTTCAGCACAAATGGAGCTAAAGCTTTCTGGCAATGACAGATGGTGGAAGGAGTGAAATGGCAGTTGGAAATATCACATCCAACGGGTTTATCCTCTTCAGGAAAGACAATATTTGACCGAAGAAGCAAATATCCTCTTTGCATCAGGAAGCAAAGGTTTATGGGAAATGTAGTTTCAATTTTGAGAAACACTAGCACTAACAATAGCACTGGAGTGAGATAGAGGCTACCAATCTCCTCCACCATGGTCTCATTTATTTATGGTAATTACACCAAGGTATCACAATTAATTTGACAATGATATATTGGTGTTTAAAAATGCTACACATGGCACCTTTAACAAGTGTTGTATCATGCTACTCATATTTACAGCATCCAGGAAAATAGATTAGATTCAAACCTGCAGCAGTGCAAGCACATGGCATGCAACCCAGTCCGCTGACCTACAGACTGCCCTGCAGGCCAAATTATCATTCATATACTTTATAATAATATGCTTTTAGAACAAGTTTTGTTGTCGAGTCTTGCCTGAAGTCTGCACCAGATGGCATGATATGCACTTTTGGCCATTTCAGTTAATTGCATGATAATAACAAGTTCAATTAATCATAGTAGTAATTATTTAGAGTGACTAATAACTGGATGTATGTTGAGAATATGCTACAGTAGGTGGAGTAAGTTGGAGTTTTGAGTTGTTGTTAGGATTAGACAGTGGTGGTGTACAGCTCCCAGGCTTCTCTCTGCAGCTTGGGTTTAGCACTGCTTAGCGGGTCTGAGAGATATACAGGATACAGCTTACACACACACACACACACACACACACACACACGCAAAATCAGATATACTGGCAGATAGACTGTTTCCGCTGCTCTGAGAGGAAATCCTCTTGCAGGTGTTTAAATGCTGGATGGGATATCTCAGCAGCACTGTGGTGTGATGTGTGTGTGTGTGTGTGGCTAAAGCTGAAGCCCTTTTAGCAATCCATAAGAAGTAATTCACCCTCCTTTCCTTCACTGTCCTTACTTGGCCTTGTATAGGTGCAGTAACACACACACACACACACACCATTTGTAACGATGGGAACTACTGTTTAGTGCTACTGTCACATGATTTGTATGTGCTTGCATGTGTCTAAAACATACTAAAACACATTCATGTTCTAGCAGCTCACACACACACACACACACACACACACACACACACACATTCAGCATGTGAACTGCTCGTCTGACCCCGTTGCTCAGCCTATCTGTCGTCTCTGTTTAGCAGGCTATTGGGATACGGAGCACCTCGGGGTGTTGCCGTCTCCACTATTAGCATATGAACAGCATAAATTTTACTCCACCTTGTGTTAGCGGGAGTCTTCTGAGACAGCAGGAGCAAAGGCAAAGCCTTCTGGGAAAACTTTGAAACTGTATGTGGTTGAAGAAGCGTTGCCTGAAGCTTGGGGGAAAGATTGGTGGCTTTGCCGTGGAATAATTATACGTGCGCGCTCAATTGCACAGGCACGTGCACCCAGGTACACATTTCTATATACACATACACACACACCGTTCAACATGGGCAAGAAAGAGGTTTGGTAGCACTATGTAGAAGAGCTATACATTACTCTTCATATCCACTGTAGGGGGTTAAATGGTCACACAGAGACAAATAGGCTGTTTGACATTTATCTGCCTTTATTGTCATCACACTGACACAAACTGACCTCAACTCTTCTGCAACCTGCAGGTTTCAAGAAGCCCAGTTTAAGATTCGTAAGACATTTTTAATGCTACCTGGAATTAGATGCAAGACCAATGCAAAAATCTAAATAAAGAAACAAAGCATGGGAAAACCAGCCTCTCTCCCTTTGAATATAGCTACTGAAAGTTCTGTAACTATAAATGAGCAGCATGAGAAAACACATACCAGGAAATTAATTGTTAAAGAGCACGATGTCCCGATTAGTCCATTTAGTAAAGCAGATACGATGCATAATGTACCACTATCCCCATTCTGTATTAATCTAACGTTCACACTGTGAGCAACAAAATCAACAAGTCACCAGAAGTCCATTCATCTCCTATAGAGCTGAGCGGCCGGGGAAACGGCCGACGTGTCGACACTCAACAAGCCTGTCGGCCAAGAAAAGTTGGCCACGGCTGAACTTTTCACCGCCATCAGTCGTCAACGGCCAATCAGATTTCTGTGATTTTGTTTTGTTCAACAATAGTCCTGCCTGGCAAGTGCAGAAGTAGATTCCAGCCATTCAAAGTTTCACAGTTCTTTATAAATGTTATTTGAAAGATGACAGTAATAAACGTCTCAAAATCAATGGTTGGAGAAAGGTTGCATTTGCGTAATGCCTCTTCAAAGCTCTGTAGCTGCAGACCACTACACCGATGCAATCAGAGCTCCTCATGCCGCCCACAATAGGTCAGAATAGAGCGACCCGTCAATCCAGCTGCTCGCAGTGTGAATGCATGGTAAGAGTGAACATGCGGTGCAAAGAAACCTGCCATCGCATGGTGAAAAAGACCTCTAATAACTGTATTTAAGACATTTGAATGCTTTTTTAAGAACTTAAACTTAGACAGAATATTTAAAAACTTTTATAGACTTTAAGGAACCGCAGATACAATGACAAACCGTAGTCAAAATGCAGCAGAAATAGGTTAGACTGTTTACCCGAGAGATGTATTTGAACTCAGTGATGGAGGTCATTCAATGACAAGCTCAGAAAACTGTGCATCAAAATTATAGAGCAAAGCTGATTTGAAATAGAAAACAGGCAGGCGCGCACATACTGAGATGCTTTCTGCAATCTAATTCACAGGTTCATGCTTTTAGTTAGGTGTATCCACAAGTCACAATGCTTCTCCACAATTCATTTTTAATAAACTTTTTTTTGTTTTTCTCACAGTCTGTATGGAAATGGGAGGTTTGGATTTGCATGGCTCTGCCGCACATCTACATACAACATACATCATTCACACAAACATTTAGGTTGATCTTTAAAAGCCCCCGTTACAGTTCATCTGTATCAGGAAGGTAGCAAACATACCTATGTGTTGGTGGAAGGATAAGCCCAAGTTGAGGGTGATACACACACACACACACACACACACATACGCACAGATACACACTGGTCAGCGTAGGGCCTAAAAGGCTTTTCGCTAGACCTAGTGTCAGCAGTGCGTTCAGTCAAGGAGAAGCAGCTGGAGGATTTTGGGTAATGAGGTGTGTGTCGGTGTCGGCCAATCACTCCCCTGTGACATGGATGGATTTTTCAGAGTCCGGAGACGAGTTTAAACCTTACAGAGATACAGACAGCTAAGGGGTGGGGGGGGGGGGATGAATGGCTCGGCCGCAGCCTTTTCACCTTTCGGGGCATCGCTCCAACCGGTTTCTTTACGAAAATATGGTGTGCTGAAAGAAAAAAAAACCAGCAACATTGTGTCCATTACAGTTTTTGTACAACAAGAAGTCTATAGAGCATTTTCTTTAAACGTCTTCGAATCCAAATGTTTGCATTATGCTACATAATTATGTAATTTTACTCATGTTGTATCAAGAGTAACAGTCGACTCCTCACCATCCACCCTCCTTCCCCACACACACACACACCCTTCTTAAAATAGCTCCCTTCCGCTCTTTCATCTTAGCTGATAGTAGCGTAATATCAATGGTAGCTTCTGACTGTTTCCATCCCTCCACTCATAACTTCCACTCCCTCCCTCTGTCCCCCTTCATGCAACACCAGGCTGTGCAGTTACAGCTCCAGTATCACTGAAAGCTCCTTCACAGCAGACATATTAGATAGCGAGAGAGAGAAGAGATACTTGTCAGCCTTTAAATAGCCATGTTTGTTTTTCCTTGTGCTTGTGCTTTTAGCAGTCATTTTTTTCAGAGGCGCTGAAATGAAACGTGTGTATCTGAGCGTGTGTGTGTTATCTAGGGGACACTATTGTACCAAAATCAATTTTCAAAATGATTCCCTCTTTGATTGTTAGATTGCCCTTCATGTAAAATCAATCTTCTCCCTGACACTGTCCACTCTTAAGGCGCTACAGTGCAGTAGCGTATGCTTTTTCTTATTTATTTTTCTTATTATTATTTCTTTAATGATCATAAAGAAACGGCTGCATCTCCCCGTTTGACTCCAGTTTTTTTGTTTTTTTTTCTGTGGTTTGTGCTCTTTGGACCGGCTATTTTCAGGCTGGTTGGATCCAAAGTAGATTTTCCGTAACTGATCTTGACAAGCCATTTCCCGGTGTTGACCTCCAGCCAGTCATCCGGCCGACCGGTCAACTAATCGAACCCAAGTAACCTTACCTTCCCTTTCCCTTCCTTGCATGTTACCAGCAGTGTTGGGAGGATTACTCCAAAAACAATACAACCCTGGTTGATCACTGTCTGCCTTTCCGCTCTGATCAAGGCCTCCAGCTGGTTAACATGCATTGGGAGCTTGAATTTGGCTTTCTATCTTGCTGTCCTATCTCTCCTAACACTTTTTACAGGGTGTCCGCAAAGTCTGGACTCACAGTGAGGGCAATCGCTCACTCCTACTCAGAATGTGCTCAACATGACCATGGCCAACTAAATGAGCATCAAAACGTCTAAGGCTGTGTTCAAACCAAACGTGTTTGAAGAGGTTCAGTCAAACTCTGGAGTGTTTACTCCTTTAGTTTAGTTCGTTCGAGCAGCTGAAATCATAATCAGACCAACTGCAAGAAACGGCCCAAAGCATATGGTTTTATGAGTATGTTGTTCGACATTCGAGAGTGTTCCATAGGTTTTTATGGCTATAAAGAGAGGGATGTTGACATCTGACAGCCAGCAGTTCCTCATGCTTGGAGAGGCTAGAATAGCAAAATGAGCCAACGGCAAACCACAGTCTAGACTGATGCTCATATTCAGTTCTTTCTTCATGAGTTCTATGAGTAAATTATGGCAGAGAGCGCAGCTACAGCGCTGATACAGCGGCTGCCAAAATCTTGTGGGATGACAGGTTACCACAACTCTGTCCAATAAACGAACTACTTGTGCGTCATGTGACTTGAGTTTACAAGCACTGGTTTGCTTGTAATTGGACAGTGTGAATACAAAAACGCAGCAAAGTAGACTTTTCCACTCTGGTTCGGACCAAAGAAAACAAACTGTAGGTGTGATCGCAGCCATCCTGACAACTAGTGCATGTGGAGAAAACAACAGATTTTTCAGTCATAACCTTAAAAATTAGCCAATTACTGATTACTGAAATTTGAAGTAATGCATTACATATTAGGATTGTAATCACATTCCATAATGAAAGGATGCCGGCTACAGTAACTAGTCACAGGCTACCGGCTGGCTGCTATTCTCTGTGGAAAGCTCCCATAAGGTGGAGGGGCTGTGCGCGCTAGCGAGGGCCTGAATGCTAATTTACAGCAGACCATATGGAGGCGGCGACAGCCTTGTTGGTAGGTGACCGGAGCTCGGAGGGCAGGGAGAGGTTAGCTCCACCGGACCGCGCCGTCATCACGAACACTCATCTAGTTATTGTTTCTGCCGCTTATTAAGCCGCTCAGCAGATGGACGATAATCTGGGCCATGATTACCGACAGCAGCGGCGGCTTGTAATTCATACTTAGCCACCGGAGCTCATCTGGGGGACATTAGGGGACAGAGGACAACTCCGGCCGCGGCTATGGCGTTTTTTTATTTGGCCTAATAGAGACTGGAGCGCTTTGTCCTTAATGCTTTAATCTGTGCCAGGCGATAGACCTAGAATCTAATAACGCGCTGACTTTCTCTACCTGAATGCGATCTGGGTCACGCTGCCCTCGCTGAATTGTTACAGCGTAATTTCTAGCTGGGCAGTTCCCACTGTTTATTCAAGGCACGTCGGCCGAGCCCGGCTATCGACAGTGTTTACTTGTGGAAGTGACATTTGCAACTTTATTTAATTCAGTCAGTTACTGGCTATTGGGATGACCTTTTGCCGGTTTCCCTGGCAGGGGCCAATAAACCTCAGAGACTTGCCAGCTTTATTGGCATTCAATAATCTCACAGGGCAGTATTGATGAAGCTGTTGTGTGCACTACCTATGAAATGAATTGGCCGAGGAGCGGCAGCCACAGAGGTGTAGTGTTTATGTAATCCTGACGAGGACATTTATGAAATTGAAATTGATGGAAATGCGTCTCGGGGGCGTCGCGGTGTTTTTGCAAACATTTAAACAATTTCTCAATTTCTTTTTTTTTTTTTTTTTTTTGATGCAAAGAACTCATTGTTTGCATTCCTTCTCGCTGACTCTGCTGATTATGGCAGAGACAGTGACGGATGCCTTGTGGTCTTGTCTGGTGGTTGTCTGCTGGAGACACATGGGAGCCATTTAAACCCAGCTACCAACCCATCTGTCCCTCAGAAAGTGTGTGACTGATAGACGAGAGAAAGGAAGATGGATGGGAGTGTGTGTGTGTGTCTGTGTGTGTGTGTGTGAGAGAGAGAGAGAGAGAAAGCAGCTCACTCACAGCAACCGGAGAGAAGTTCAGCTCCTCTTCTCACCCGCAGATAATGGTGTTTATCCCTCCCTTCCTGTCTACCGAAACCTGCATTTTTTTCTTCTCTAAGTTGATACATATATTTTCTGATAGCATTCAATCTGTTTTAGACCGCTAGTGAGAGCAAGCTCTCAAATGAAGTTTGGTTCACAAGCAAACTGAGCCAGGTTCTCTCACTCTCCATGATGTCGGAGAGTTGAGGATTGCATTTCTATTCATAATTTTGCCTGTTTGCAGTCAATTATAAAAATGGTTAAGAGCATTTGTGTATTTACATGGGAGAACGGGACATTCTACAAGGCTTAATGTGAAAGAATATTTAACGTTGATGAAAAAATGAGATTTTTTTGCCAGGTATACGACACCATAAGAACTAGCAATGGTCAAAAGAAAAAGAAAATTTACATCAATTTGATTTTCTTATGAATTAATATAGTGAAAAAATGCCAAAACATAGGGGACTTTAACGTGGCTTAATGAGCTAATATTGAAATGAAAAACTCTGAAAATGTAACCATGAATTAGAGACATAACACTTCACTACAGCCCAAAACAAATGTCTAGAAAAAAATAGGGAATTTTTTTTTTTTTTAAATCATCAAAGTCTGAATTTAGGCAAAAACGAGGGCTCAATGTGGCCAAATGACCTAAAATCCAAATAGGAAAATTCTTATTTAATTCAGGCATCAGGGGGATACAAAGAGATATTGTGGTGAAAATTTCAAGTTAAAAGTAACGTCACCAAGCAGTTAAAAGTCTGTTTAGTGACTGATGTTGATATTTTCAGAAAGTAAAATGGATTACACTGCGTACAGTGCTTTGGTCGCTGATCCGTACGCATTTTTTTTCCTGACCCATGCTCTGATATTTTTTTGTCATCATTAAAAAAAAAAAAAGCAATGACAAGACAAACGAGGCGACGCGTAACCTTACTGTTTATTTCAGGAGGCTGGGCAATACTCCAGTAAATGACAGGGCAATAGTGTATGAGTAGCAGGGATTTTAATGGAAGTTCAGAAAAGGGGGAAGAGCCGGATGAGGAGGGTCAGGAGACCGGGGCAGACTCTGTGGATATTTGGCTCAGAGTGCGGATGAGGCCGGTCACCCCGGCGAGACAGCCATCCCCCGGGAGATCTGGACCGCCGACCCCGAGAATAGAGATAGAAGAGGTGGAGAGGGGAGGAGGAGGAGGGGTGCAAAGCAATCGCTGTGGAACGAGGCATGTTGGTTCAGAGGGCTTTCATACTGTGGGCAGGTGATGAAGGTCATTTAGCACAGGTGAGCTGGCAAGTGATGGCCAGCAGAAGAAAGAAGAGAGAATTACTTTGTTTACATGGACAGCAATGATCCAATATCTGAATTAGAAATTGCCATGTAAACAGCATTTTCTGATTCCCTTAACCTGAATATGGTCATAGTCGGAGTAAGCAGAATCACATTAAGACGTGGAGTATTCTGATTTATTGGCATTATTGAAGACATTTTAGACTGTAAACACCTTAATCCAACTATGACTATGACTATCAGAGGAATTGCGGCGATCCAGCTGCTTGAAAGATGATTGACACCAGAAAAGTCCCAACACTTTTGGGGTGAGACTTGAAACTGTCCCCATGCTCAGGATTCTGTTTGAAAGTCTATTTGCACCTTCAGTAAAGGCTTAAACTGTCCGTGTCTCTAGTGATTCTCCTTTGTCCTGTTAATGTAAACAGGAATATGAATGGAATAGTTCTATAAGCAACCCATGTAAACAGCTTAATCGGAATATTGTCTTATTTAGAATAAGGCCAATAAGTCGGTTTATTGATGTCCATGTAGAGAGGCTCATTCTCATGTTGTCCACTCCTGAACTTCAGCTTAATCAATTAGCTCCATTCAAAAGCATAGCAGAGACAACGTGCAAATTCCAGCCCAGGCCCCATAAATTGAAGCAGATACGCATTTTCCCCCATCGACTCATAATCCTCTCATTAATTACATATATTGGAAGGCCCTGAATTATTATGATTCATTGCCTCAATCCATCACTTGTGAGATGGAATTCCCCACAAACAAATGAAATCAATTTACACACACACACACAGGCAAATAAACTATATATACAGAATGAAGACGTTGTATCTCATTGGCATTCTCTGCTTTAAGTCTGGAGGGGAGTAAAATCCATCAAATAGATAAGATGGATTTTCTTCTATGAAGCAGCCATACGTTTTCAGCAATAGGAGGATTCATCTGTTCATGCAGCTGCATCACACGCAGTATCTTATAAGACCCAGAGAGGTGCATTTTACTCTCTGGGTCTTATAGCATGTCCTCCTGGCTGGGTGGTTCTCAGTAATGTAAAGAACACACACTATATTGTTTTATACCTTTACTGTGATACACAGTTTCAGACTTAACATGATCAGCATGGTGAGAAATGGAGTCGATCATGCAGTGAGAAGGGGAAAAAATACATCCCGAGTTAAAATATTTACAGTCTGCCCACGGTCATGCGAACACACACACACACACACACACACACACACACATATCACCATGCGGTTTGCAGTAAACCTGCAACAGTCCACACTTCCTGACCGTATATACGCTCCATACGGCACAGATGGCTTTGTTGTGGTTCACTTGGCAGTTAGCACCATCTCAGCCTCACGCAGAGCTATAGGATTTCATAGGCTTTCATTAGAAATCACATGTGGAAGGGGAAAAAAAAGGGGGAAAAAACACCACGGTGAAGGTGAGGACTTTTTTTGACGATTTCAGATAGCTAGAGACAGGTTTCAAAAGTCAGCGAGCTTATTGAAGACGTGCTTAGGAAAGCAAATGGATATATATAAAAAAAAAAAGGGAATTTCACAAGAACGCAGACGCCACAATGCCCCTTTCCTCTGATCTCGGCGCCCTGCCCCGAGGGTGCAATAACAGTTTATTACACCTATCCTCTCTTTATGACCCCCCCCCCCTTCCCCCCCTTCCCTCTAGCCCACGCTAACTGTTATTGAAAACACCCAGGCCTGCCATAGATCATACCTGAGCAGTGCGTTATGCTATGTGCAACCCGGCTAATCGCTACCAGCTCGTAGGGTATTGTCCGGGTCACATTGGAATAGTTCCACTAATCTAATATCTGCTTGGATGTGAATTGTTTGAACAAAATCCCATTTGTCTTTATAGCCTTGTGTTGCCTCGAAGCTGAATCTTCGTTTTTTTTTTCCCCCCCCGTACGCTTCCTGTGGTCTACTGATGGGGAGTAAATAGGAAATGGAATTGAAAGATTTTTGCCAGAGAGCGCCGATGTGCAGAGGAGGGGGATATGAGTTGGCTTAGTTTATTGCTTTGCCGTGAGGGCGGAGTGCAAACATTCAGGTTGGATCGAGGAGGGATAGAAGGTGAGACGAGGAAAGGAAAGCACAGCGCGGTGTGTGTGTGTGTGTGTATGTAGTAGGGTGTGTGTTACGGGATGGTGGATTAAAATGTAAAGCAGCAGTAAAGATCTTTGAGGCTGGGTGGGTGTCGGGAGAGAGAGGTGACGGTTCATGGGTGACGGCGTGACAAGACTCGGTGGGTGGGGGGTGGTGGGTGGGGTGGGGGGACCCGTCGCCCGTCCGTCACGCCGATGGCTTTCCTGTCATCAAGCGCGAAGGAAGAGGGTGCGGGCGGGGAGAAACCACACGGCTGCGACACACAAATGAAAGTGAATCGTAATGTGGCGAAAGCAGGGGTGTCTCTGTCTAGATCTATATCTTTACATTTATGAAATATGCTCTGCAGAAGTCACTCAGACACACGACACATGCGGAGGGCCTCGGCAAATCCTCAGAGAGCAACGCAAAAGATTTCAGTCTGTTTTTTGTCCACAGCTTTTCGGTCTCATTACTTAAGGACACAAAGCTGCTGTCTGATGCGACGCAGACTCCCAGGGATGCTTTGGCTTCTCTCAGTGTGTGTGCATGTGTTCATATACAGTATATGTGTGTGTGTGTGTGTGTGTAGTTGGACGCTACAGCAGGCAGCAGCTGAGAGGGCAGATGGCTCGTGTCGGGCGTGGGGGGGGCAAGGTGTGTGATGGGTGGGAACGGCTCGGTTTAATTACTTGTCACGCGAGTCGCCCGGGCCGCCGCTAAAGGGCTTTCATCTGTCCCGAGTGCCCCGGGGGTGGGGTTGGGTGGGGGGTTGGGTGGGGTTTTGGGTGGGGTCGAGGTGGGTGGGGTTTTGGGTGGGGTCGAGGTGGGTGGGGTCGGGGCGGCTTCCTAGCCTTAGACCAGGCCAGCCGAGGAGAAACCGCCGCTCACAGCTCGATGTCGTGTGACGGGCATGTGATGATTTTTACCATGCACCAGTGCTGGCACCCAAATTGGAATAGAAGCACTTACTTGTCACTTGTTCTTTTTTCTTTTGTTTTCTTCTTCTTTTTTTTCTTTTTACTCTCCCCGTAATTGTGTTTTGATTGGCATCGCAGCCGCGTCTAGCAGCTTTCAGGGTATTGAATATGACAACGCTGTAGCTATTTGCACTTTAATGAGCATTTTGACTAGGAACAAACTAGCTTTGAGTTGTAGATATGAATTCGCTGTACCCATTTTTATTAGTCATTTTCTTTGGCAGACTTCAAAGACTAAAATCAAAGCACGAGAAAATGTTATCATTCAAAAAGTGGCCAATATTGTGGTGATAATGGATGTTCAAGCCTTCCTCTGAGGCATTGTCTCTCAAACACCACCACCAAGCACGGTCCTGTCAGTCATATGGTGCTGCAAGTGTGAGCGACTGGACGAGTCAATGTAATCAAGTTTGTATCGAATTAAATCACCCATAATGCTTCATGATTTTGAGTGACTGGAATGAACACAATCTGTTAAAATAAGAAGCTTAGAGGGAAGGAAATGGAAGATTAGCAGCAAAGAAAAACACTGAAATCATCTTTCAAAAAAATGTTGAAATGCATATCCCAGACAGTTCATCAACATTTGTTTTCAGTCCAAATTAAAGATAGGATTATGGGATTATTTTTTTTTTAAATTCTGGAGATGTTGAACAGTTGATCTGCTTGGGCTTCCAAATTATAAATTCAATTTTTGGAGTGCTGTTAAAGACAAATTTATTTAGAAGTATTGATGAATCTCAATTCCTTTGAAAATCTGTTCCACTACCCACAAGTGCCGTGGCTCCGACTATTTTTCGCTCCTCCTGTAATTGGATTCGTCAAGCGATCTATTAGCCGACTGAAGCATTAAGATGTGTCAGTTCGACCCATTTTCATGTTCACGCCGGCCTCTGGTGATTTTTGTTGTGATCTGAACCGCGAAACCCTTCAAAAAGTGACACATTGTGCCTTAACGCCTCTTTCTCTTCTCTCTTCAGTATGCGCTGGCACAGAGAACAAGCTGAGCACGCTGTCGGACCTGGAGCAGCAGTACCGCACCCTGAGGAAATACTACGAGAACTGTGAAGTGGTAATGGGCAACCTGGAGATCACGAGCATCGACCGCAGCCGGGACCTCACCTTCCTCAGAGTAAGGGCCAGAACTCGATGATACAGTAGTCTGGTACATCTTGATTTGTATTTGTACAAATGTGTCCCGTAAGTTCTTGATCTCGCAGCGAGCCGGACAGGGGTCAATTTTTTATTCGAGAAGGGGGGCAGTGGGAGTAGCAGTGGATATAATTGGCTGCTTTCACCCTCGATAAGCACTTAGATTCTGACGCGTTGATTGGTGCCGGAGCCTTTGGGAACCACTGCTCACTAACAGATAAATGTCTGTGATTACATATTTCCGCAATTCCTCTATTATTTATAGAACAACACAGCATTCACTTCATATGGAGAGTGAACAAGAAATACTGTATGTGTGCACCTGTTTCCAACTGTCCTCCCAGGTATGAATTAGCAGCCTTTTCTATGGCGGAAGAGAGATTTACGTCAGTATCAGTATCACAGGCCATGGGCAGCGTAACAGCAATTTAAACAGACAGATGTTTTTTAAAGGTGCACTAACCCTAGAGTACTAAAATTAAAATTGAAAAGGCTTGTCGGCCTTTCCCTTAGCCCCCAAAATCCATCGGTCTTTCTGGCGTTAACCACCTAATTTGCATGGAGAATTACAGAATTACAGTTTCCCAATGTGCTGCCATAGCTAAACACTACATTTTTACCATGAGATGCAACATAATGAGAGGTGAGAGACATTATTGCACCTCCTGGCAGCTAAATAAAATAGCAATTGAATTGAACATAGATTGATTTAGGAGTGGCTCCACATTTCACACACAGTGGTACAAACGAATCACTACTGTAGCAACAATTCCGTGAAAATTTGGGCATTTTTACGTGCTTCATGCATAGTTTTCTGTTTGATTGATTCAGCATGTAACCAAATAGTTTGGAAATAGCTGAAATAGTGCTAAACCCACCCATCTTTCACACCAGGCAGACTAAGTACTGAAAATAAACAAAATTTCACTTAATAATTGTCCCATGTGGGCTGCATTTTGCCCAGTGGAGTTGTTTGCATATCACAGCCAGACATTTCCAAAACGCCCCTAGCCTCCCATGTATAATCATCCCTTTACTCTGTTTGCACAGATAATGCTCTGAGATTCAGTAAAAAGTTCAGAACGTGAACTTTGTAATCACCGCCTCCTCGTTCGACCTTGCTGGCCCGAGAGTGTCCTACGCTCAGATCCTTCTCTACCAATCGGCGGTCAGATTAGTGTCTCCGCAGCCAATGATATGCGGAGAGGAGCATTGTTCTAATCAGGGATAATCAGAATGCCTCTCCTGCTCCGAGTGTCCGACTGATTGCATGTTCTCACCAGATTGGTCCGAGGCATAGAATAATCAAAATCCAAATGACCTGATTCTCCCTCATTCAGGCAAATCTCTTCTTTGATTAGAGCTGATTTGCAGGTTTTAATAAAAGGAAAATTGCTGTGGCATTGGAGATTAATTCATGTCTTTCAGAAATGTGTCAAATATTTATGAGCGATCTTTATAAATCAAAGAAAAGGTAGCTTAGCCCTAAACTGTGCTTATTAGCCGATGAGAGGCACGGAAAGGTATCGCAAACAGAGTCTGCATGGGCTACAGTGAGATGTAGGAAAAACAAAGAGACAAAAGGAGGGAAAATGATTGAGTGAGAGGAATGAGAAGAGGAATGAATGAATGAGAGGAAAAGGCACAATAAATATTGTGGGATGTTGTTAGAGGAAGGGTATCAACATGATGCTTGTTGTGTGGGAGAGGGAGCAGAGGTGGAATAGCTTACATGAATGCTTACTTCCAATGCGGTTTGATGGACACACATGCGCACGCACACACACACACACACACACACGCACATGCGCACGCGCAACGTCAGGTGATGACAGCCCTCGGCCCTCCAGGGCCCAGAGCAGTAATGGTGTAGTAATGAGAGGTCAGAAGGAGGCAGGGGAAGTCGCTGTAGTGGAATATGCTGGAGGAAGGAAAAAAACAGCCTGCTATTTGGTGAATTCAGCTGCTACTGTTGACCTCTGTTGGCCCTCTACCTCTCAAGAACATCACCGTAGACCATGTTGGCTGCACTCTGCACCGCGAACGCCATCCAGCTCCAATTGATTCCAGTATTTGGGGGACTGGGGAGCTCCCCTGGTGTTAAACTGAAGTGCTGACTGCATTAATGGGCCTGTATTGCTGTGGGGGTGAGCTGGGCTTCGGTACACCGCCTGTAAGCACAGATGCTTTGCTTCTGCAAAAAAAATACCGGGAAGGCAATCCTCCAACTAGGCAAGCTGCGCGTTTCATATTTTGCTTTTGTTTTGTTGCTTTGTGTGCAGATATTCTCACAGGGATCATTTAAAGTGACTGTGGCGAAGTGATTTGTTTATATCAGTCAAAAGTAAAAGGGTACCGCCTCAGCTCTTGTGCATCAAAAGTTTGCGCGGACCAAAAGAATCAAGATCAAAGCTACAAAGTAAAATAGAGGCATTAAGCGTTCTATGTTGTGCAGAACAATACGGACGATAATATCGCCTCGCCCCCCGCGACGCAAACAAAACACAGATGATATTAAGAAAGGGGGAGCGATGGATGGTGAAGTGCAACCATTGGACCCCCGCAGAGGTAATCGGCCCCATTGACTCAGAGGACAATAGAGAGAGAGAGAGGGGGAGAGGGATGCGATGGCGGTAATGAGCGAGTGTGATTACTGTTCAACTCCACAGAACCACTTTGTGCTTTGAAAGAACAATCACACTCTCTGTTTAGACCTAATTCCGGCTGTTGGCTCGCCTTCAACGGCCTCTCATCAAGGGAAAGTAACGCTACATAAAGTGGAGTGTTTTCAGGTTGAGGTCGAAGGTGCTTCTGGCTACAAGCCCCCCCTGTACCTGCCTGTTTCTACGCTACACAGCCACCTGGGCTGCTGCTCATTTACAAAATGGCTCCCTGTGGCGCCGACTTGCCAGGTTCCTCCACCTTCCCACGGCTGGCAATTAACACGGGTTAATTGAACATGCTAATTAGGAACACAGGGTGCCAAACAGCAGGGGAGCAGGAGGGCAAGGTGCAGCGTGTATTTTTAGGGAATATTATTATTATTATGATAAAACACATTAATAACACGCTTCCCCGGGAGACAAAAACTTCACCTTGAGGTGGAGAAGAAGGGGAGGGGGTGGGGGGGGGGTAGAACAGTGCTGCTTCCCGTCCCGCCTGTCTCGGGGCGGTGATTGAAACTGATGTCTGCGCTCTGGCTCCTTCTTTTAAAGATAGCCGAGAGATTGATGGCTGCCTCCCAAAGCCCCCCGAACAGCTTTAGCAGTAAATAGAGTCCATCTTCCAAACTGCCTCCGCGGCAGATGAATCAACGCTCGCTCAGTGATTAATAACTGCAATTCGCCGCCGCGACTCTCTCCCCTCTCTCATCGATGCACATTCAAACCGACAGGCAAACAGAGAGCTTTTAGCACATGCGATGTATACAAGAAATCGGCCCTAAAAGCATATCCGGATCCTTCTCCCGCACCGTAAGCACACAGTGCACAAGCATGCATAAGCATGAGGGAGGGGAGATGACAAGTCGGACCCGGTTTCATGTATTCTAATGTGACATTTTTAATTCAATATTCCCTCCTGTTTTATGAACGGGACGCCAAGGAAACCAGCGACACACTCCTGCGTTTCGGTATTCCCTCATGTCGCTTTCTCGCGTGCATCCACTCATAAACGGATCTGTGATTCTGAAATATAATTTTTTTTCCCCTCTCCTCCCCTCCTCCTAGACTTGCCAGGTGCCCACATCACAGTCAGATCAGATTGTTTGTCTTACCATTGCTCGTATTAATAAACAGAGAAATTTCCACCTATATTAACGCAATGATCAGCTTGCCCATCAGCTTGCCCATCCCCCGCCCATTTCATTGGCTCCCTGCCTCTGTCCCTGCAGTGGCTAATGGCCCGATTTGGTGTTAATTATAGAACTATCATTTACAAGTGGAAACAATAAATATTTTCATTAGGCCTTGCGTTGTTAGCCCGAGAAAAGAGGAGAGAGAGAGAAAGCAAGAGCGGAAGTAGGAGGTTGGATAACAAATACTGCATATTGTGTTCAGATCTTGTGTTACAGTGGCATCTTATAAGAGAGAGAACCCTCTCCACTCTCTCTCTTTCCTTTCCCTTTTTAGCTTGTTTCCTTCCTCCCTACATTTATCACTCGCTCCCTATGTATTTGCCACTTTACTTGCCACTCTACATTTTCCCATCTAACAAAGAAAGTTACAAGATTGCATTTCTATTTTTACCAGTTTCATTCGGATGGCTCCCTCTCCCTATTAGGGCCTCTGCGCTGAAGTGGCTCTCTAGAAAACGAGGGTGGTGGTCTGGTAATGTGGCCCTCGACGAGGCTTGTTTGAAGTGATCACTTGACCCGGTGCCTGTACAGATAACACTCAGCTGTTACAGTGATGCTTACCAGATGGAAAGCGGTTGTAGCATCAGTAACAGCATGAGGGTAGAGCAGGAACACAGGTTAAAGATCGATGTCGGGTCACTTGAGCTGGGTATGAGCATGTGACCTACCCAACTGTAAGTGGAGGAGCATCTGCTATGCTACTCTTCTGCCTAAGTTAACACCTGCATGTCAAAAACAGCACTATTGTGTGTTAACAGTCAAACAAATCAATCCATTTCAATAGCTTTATGTGGGACAATACAGAGTGGCTTAGCTGGAGTAAATTTAGGCAGCATCAGAAGTGTCCTCCCTCCTCCCTTGTGCCAGTCCCACTTTCCTTAGTTGTCTTGACCCTGATTTGCTTTAGGACAAAGGGGCCAATTATGGGGTTAATGAGACTAGGGATTGGGTGGGAGCAGAGGAGCCGTTTAAGGTATTCAGTCCCCCGCGCAACACCTTGTCACAGGCTATGCCGGGTGAAGACTGGCATAGTTCAACAGCAATTAATTAATGACAAAAGCAAACTGTAAAATCGCAATCTAAAACCATTGTATCTTGATATGAGCGATGAGGGCCAAGGGAAAGCTAGAGTGCAGCAGGTCTAACCTGAGCTCTTTCTGTAACCTGTAATACAGTATTAACATTAACCTCTAAGGCCGGGATTAGATAGTTTAGATAGATTAGATTTTTCTCCTGCTTAAAGCAAAGCGCAACTGTAACAGTAATCGCCAGTAACAGAGAGATCAAAGGGCGCAAGGACATCATTCCATCATTCTTGTTGCTATGCAACCCAAAATTGGACAGTAAGCTATCTAATGAGCCTTAGCAAGCTAGCCTGATGTTACAATTGGGATAAAGTTTGAAAACAAAAATGGACACAACAAAGCTAATTTCACTGCTTGCTCTTGAAGAAGAGGATAAGGAGCCCCCTCTGAAACGGAGGATGTAGTTAAAGTTAATCTTACTCGCTGGGAAACTGTAAGAGGCTGCTTACTTCCCTACAGGCCCTGCTATTTTTTTCCTCTCATGGTAGTATTTATTTAATCATATAAACAAGGCTGTCCTGAGACGACTAAAATCAGCTTCTCCATTTTTACCATCTTGACTTCTGTTGTTAATGTCTTCTGTTCCTCAGAGTCAGTCCCACCTCTCGGGCAATTTGATTGGTCAGTTGACCAAAGGATGACCATGACGTCATGTCGCGGCTAAAGTCGAGACATGTTGGAGTGTCCAACTTGGAGCTTGAGACGTAGTTTGGACCATTGAACACCATTGAAAATAACTAAGAAATAAAAAAGGCACGTTCAAAAAAGCGTCAGACAGCAAGCATCTGTCCTGCTGAAGTGTCCTTGAGCAAGACACTGAATCCCTACCAGCTCCTGGAAAGAAAAAGACATTTTCCCTAAGAGGACCGGTAAAGTACTACATGATCATTAATGGTAACGTTGCAGCATCTGTCTTCCTATCTCTCCCCGCCTCATTTCTTTTCCGCTATACTGTTCACTGACTGTGGTGTGCCTACGTATCTGTCTCTCAGATTTCCTATTTGTGTTTTTTTCTCAGTAGCTCGCCTTCCTCTCTCCATCACTCCCTACATCGCTCTCTTCTCGTGCTGCCTTCAGGTGCTCCTCGTACGCTCTCTATTAAAAATGTATTTATTTAAATGTATTTCAAAATGAATTAGTCGATCTTATTGTTCTCTATGCATGACAAGTGAAAGTTAAACAAAGAGTGACAATGGCAACGTATACTGTAACTAATTATCTTCATAAAAGGCCAAACAATAGCATATCATAATAAAACCCGTCACTTTTACCATCAGTTGCTGACACGGCCTCCATGCTCTCCACCCCCTAAACATCAAATCTCTGGAAAATCCTGACTTTCCTTGACAGATTTACCACTTCGCCGGGCCGTTCACTTCGTCGTATGCCGCTCCACTCATAATTACTACATTTCTGACAGCGCTTGAAGGCAGCATCTCTTCCTGACCTCCCTCCCTGCCTTCTGATATCTTTCTCCACACTTCCAAGGAACTTTTGACTGGCATATTTGTCCCCCAGGCGATGTTGGTGCCCCCCCCGACCCCCCCTTTCCCCATTCCTGATGCTCTGTTAGATGAGCGCAGATTACGTTGCTCCCCCCCCCACCCCCACCACCACAACCCCCCCTCGCTCCTCAGCAAACCCCTTCAATATTAATGAAGACTGATGAAGTGCTAGGGAGCCCCTGTCTTTCAGGCGCGGCCTAGATTGGATTGACAATTGCAATTAGCGTCCCCTCAAGTTCATTTCCATCACTTTAATTTGACACGAAGAAGGACAGTGCAGGGGAGGGGGAAGTGGAGGGGTGTGGGGGGGGGGGTGAGACCACAGAGAGGAAAGCAAAAGGTGGTGGTGGGGGGTAGAGAGAGAGAGAGAAGAGAGAGAATACTGAAAGGCAGCAGAAAAGGACAGATGGATCCAGGAGGTGGGCAAGTTCAATGTCAACCCAAAGGAGTACCGCATTTTCACAATGTATTACAGCACAGTATAAATTCAAACTGTCTCGAACTGATGTTTGAAAGATATTTAGGTCCCGATTTCACTAAACGATGCAGGTAGCAGCTGTGAGACTATATGAATGTCGTCTCAACTTTAATTTTTGGAGCTAGACACCAGCAAAGTCTTTTGGGGATAGCTGGGGAAAGGAAGGGAGAGACAGACTAATAGAGAGAGAGAAATCCTGAGGAGAAAGGTTAGAGAGGGGAGCCGGGGTGAGGGAGCCGGACCGGGAATTGCTCCGAGAGCCGGCGAGCGGAGGAGAGGGGGCACGCTTTAGCGAGCACGGAGGAAATTGAAGAGTCCCTGGAAGTCTTTTCCTCTCTGATGTCTGAACTGATTTTCTGCAGCTTGCCTTTACTTTTCCTCTCCCTTACTTTTCATCATGTACAGCTGCGGCCGGAGGAGAAAGTCCGTATTGGAGTCAAATCCACGTTAAGACCTTTAGAGCCGGGTCTTGATCCTGATCTCGGCGTGAATTCCACTATCGCCTATAGAGTTCGGTGTGTGTTTTTCAAACCTGTGGTAGTCCTCAGTGTTTGTCCAATATCATTTCCACATTTCCTACCTCAACTGTCACCAAATGGATTGCATGTGCGTTTGTGTGTGTGTGTGTGTGTGTGTGTGTGTGTGTGTGTGTGTGAGAGAGAGAGATACGGGGATGCCATCACCTGGAGATTGATGATTCCCTGTTCCTTTTCGGGAAAACAAGCAGCGGATAATAGTCGGTAGTTGATGAAATGGCACGTGTGTGTGTGTGTGTGTGTGTGTGTGTGTGTGTGTGTGTGTGTGTCCGCGGCATGCGTATGTGTGGCGATAGCGAGCGTAATTGACATGAAATGTGACAGCAGATAACTTGCTCTTTGCCATGGTGACACTCGTTTAAAACCCGGCCTCCCTCAGAATTACTGTGTGGCAAGCAATCGGCTCTATTGGTTTCTGTGTGTGTGTGTGTGTGTGTGTGTGTGTGTGTGTGTGTGTGTGTGTGTTTGTAATTGTACACAGCGCAGGGTTAAAAACCCGTCTTTAGGTTTGACTGACAGATACATTTTCTCGGCTCCCCTCTCCACTGTTGGCCAGCCCATCTCCTCTCCTTCCCCTGTCTCTTTTGGAAGTGATCGGGATAGATAGAAGGGGAAATGAGAATAGCCGAAACACTGGGGAGAGGTTAAACGTGTGTGTGGCGGTGGGAAGGGTGTGTGTGTGTGTGTGTGTGTGTGTGTTGGGGAGGTTGCAGGTTTCAAAGAAGTGCCTCCATTTGCTTACTTTGTCCTTCGCCTCCTGATTTGTGTATTCGTTATTGTGTCTGGGTTCTCCGTTCCATCTCTTGTTCTCACTGGCTTCACAGCATGTGTTTGTATTGACCTCCAGACCTGTGGAGGGCAATAAGAGAAAAAGCAGTCAAATAGCCCACTTATCTAACCAGCTGACTGTGCTGACCTGCATTGCTATTGTACCTAACAACTAGGCGACTAGTTGAGGAACTGCAGGGCGTGCTTGACTTAGCTTTTCTCAAAACCTACGTGTCTAAGACTGTTTAAGTGTCTGGAAAGATAGTTATTTGATCTGAAGATCAAGATCTGATTTTTTTCCCCAGATTTGCCAGAACCTTGTTGTGGATATGTAAACAGAGAGCTGTGTGTCTGTCTACATCGCAAAAATGTCCATCTTAAAGGAAAATGCCACCCTCAGAAAACTCTGACACTGATAGATAGGAGTTATTTTGTGATGCAATTTACCATTTTGTTGTACCCACTTTGCTTCAACCTGCCTCATCCACTTCTGCTTTAGTTAGTGATTTGCTATGTTTCCCAGAATGTCTTTTGACAAGCCCCAGAGAAGGGCCGTGAACATGCTGGAGCATTTCAGCTGTGAGTTTTACATGTACGTGGAGAGAGCAATAGCGACAGCGGAATGATACGTTTTCCAGTCGACAGTCGTGCCCCTTACTCAAAACACAGCATGTCTTGAGGCTGCGTTGCATTCTGGTCTATTGAGGCTACTGTGGGTGGAGAGATTGGTCTCTCTGCCTCTTCTGCAATGGATTTCTCCCTGTATGATTGTTGAATGCTGGCGTTTACCATTGATGTTTTAGAGAGCTGAACATTTTTTCTCCTATTAAACTCCATTGTAGCTGTGCTGAAAATATGTTGATGTGACATCATGTTAAGTGTTTTAGGGTGTTTTTTTCCTTTAAGTCATTTAGTGAAAACGGGGAGAAATAATTTCACTTGTTTCCAGTGCAAATCAACTTGTTTTTAATAAAGTGACAGTAGTAGTGTTGGCAGTAGTGGACTTTTCTGCCTTATTCTCTGTGACATTTTATTACAAACAAGTGAAATTGAAGTGAAACAGATGAACCCCATTGGCAGATTTTTTAACTTGTTTTAAGGAAATCAAGATTTTAAGACTCAATATCAGACGAATTGACTTGGATGACTTGAATCATTTTCTAGTGTCATGTTTGACCTACCTGGCTCTCAAGTGCTGGCTATCATGATGGAAACACCAGGATTGGGCAAAACCACAGGGGAACTGGTCAGAACTGGTTTTACAACACATGCTCAGTGACAAATTTCAGCCATCTGCTCAGTTTTTTCTTTGGAAGCAGGTAAAATATGACACTATGCATGGGTAGTGATATTCTGTGCCGACATTCAACAGTATCTTTAAATTTGACCATTTTCATGACAAAAAACTCCCAAAATTACAAGTATTCAGTGTTTGCCCAAGAATTGCATTATTTCTAGGGTGGAAAAGCTCCTGAAATAGCATTTAGACCATGGGACACTAAAACTCTCCATTAAAACCAATAATAACACATTCATGACTACTTGTGTGGCATCTGATCCAAACGTTGCATTAGAATCAAACAAACTGCATCAAATCCATCATATCGAAGGTGGATGAAATATAATAGAAGGCCAACATCAGCCCAGTATCTTGGCAAACCGATATATTGGTCAAACCCTACTGACTAAACACCGCACTGTTTTTCCCCTTCACATCCAGCTGTATGATTGATGTCTTCATTAGCGAGCCATCCATCAGAAAGCTGCATAGGACGCCTCTCCCACCCCACCCTGCCTTGTGTACAGACAGACAAATCGACCAACAGGAGATGAGTCTTTGTTATAGGGATTGTATGTTTTAGTTGGAGTATGTATTTGCAGGAGAAGTCGGCAACGATCACAATGTCTGTAGACCACAGTTTGGCCATAGTTGCCGAATTTTCTTCCTCAGCAGACTTCGGGCAGTGAAACTAATCGTCGGAGTTTACTTACTGTAATTGACAAGATTACATTGTGTTTGAAAGCGCTTGTTATTTAATTTGGTTAACTGAACTGTGTGCGTGTAACAGGATCGGACTCACAGAGAAGCATTTTATGTGTTGAAACGCCTTGCTGAATTCTGCTTAATATTGCAGACGTCCGTTCTGCCGGTGCCCTTTTCTGTGTGCCTTCAGAGAGCGGAAAAGCCTAAAGATTATTGGTGGGGAATGGGGAGGTTGCGACGAGGTCAGTGCGGGTGAACAAAGGTGCCCGCGCCCCTGTAACATTATTTTCCTGTACTCTGAACCCACGTCTCTTCAGCTGCACCGGAATACAGATGGAGCCCTAGCGATTATGTTTGGTCCAACAATAGCGAGTAATTGGTCTGAAGACCACTTATTATAGTCTGAGGAGCAGGGGCCAGATTTCTCAAAAACTTTCTGAGGGAAAATAAAATTGTAATCAAGAACTTATAGCTCTCAAGAAAATGGCAAGATGGTAAATACTGAAGAATTCCACTTAAGAGGTTTCTTTAGTTGTTTCCTTTCAAATCTTCTTAAAGCTGCACCAGGCAACATCGCACTTCCGCGGCCCCAAAGTGGCAATGGGAGATAGCTTTGAATCTTTCAAAGCTCAAAGGACTTCATTACCCAGAAATCATGTAAGTTTATGTCAGTAAATTGGCTGGTGGAGGTGGAGGTGGTGGAAAAAAGTATTTTCACAGCAGATTCAGACATTGTTGGCGAGTCCACCTTCCGTTGGACAAGCGCTCAATCACTGCTGGTTAGAAGACAGTTTCAATTTGTCACTTCCTTTTTGCTGAGAAAATTTCCTGCCAGTGTCCATATCCAGCACCTGAAAATAATTCGGGAAAATAGGATGAAACTACGGCATCTTAATTAATGAGGATGGGACACTACTCAGTTGCGGCTGCAATTTGTGGCTGAGACTGATAAGACAGGTCTATTTTATATGAAAACCTTGCCTAGTGCAGCTTTAAGTTGACAAAATTCTAACTTTCCAGTCCAGAGGTGGCAGTACGATGCCATGCCACAGTGTGTTTTGGGATTTTGGAGTCATTGTTCTGTGTCGATTTGCATGGGGAAGATAGAGCTCCTAACCCTGCGAGAATTGTCCCTAAACGACCCCGCCAGAATCGTCATAAGTGCATGTTTGGCAGATTTCAGCCAAGGGTTAGGGTTGGAGAGAGTCTGCACTCAGACACAAAGAACCGCAGCTAGCCACACACGCACACACACACGCACGAACCAGAGGTGATAGTGCTTATCGTAACGGAGCAGTGGCAGAGTGAATAAAGAGGCAGCGGAGAGGAGAAGCAGAAGCAGACGTGACAATAGCCCGCCCTGCTCCTCTGACGCCTCTCAAACTTTCATATCTGCCTTCCCTCTGTGGCCTGCCAAAGAAAGAGGAAAAAGAAAAAAGGTGAACGATATAGAACGACTTCTCGGGCGGATCGAAATCAATTTCCACCCACTGTGACTCGGATGAGGGAGTCCTTTTCAAGAATGCCCGGTGTTACGGCTTAAACGGCCGGGGCATAATAGCCCCGGTGGACCCAGACTCCGTCCTCCTCATTAACAGCGTCACAGCGATAACGGGACTTATTGAAAACAGCCACCAGCACATCTCCTCCTCCTCCTGGCTTTATTTAGCCCTCCCCCTCTCCCCCCCCGTTTTATGCATTCATCCTGTGCCGGGGAGTTGTCTGTGCATGATGATAAGGGACCTTGTGGGTTTGGCCTTGTCTTGTCTGAGTAGTGAGAGTCTCTGATCTGTCTGTCCACCTGTCTGTCCTTTTCATCTGTTCTTTTTAAAACCATTATTTATCCAGGGAAAGTCAACTGAGCCCCCACGCTCGCTTCCAGCAATGCTCCGCCTCACATTCATAGTTCCAGGTTTTGGGGGTTCAGAGTCTTGCTCAAGGGCTCCTCGGCAGTAGTTGTTGAGGGAGGGAATAGTGTTACTCGTTCACTTTCCTCAGCAACGTTCCAGCTGGACCAGGGATTTGAACTGGTCACCTTCTGGTCACAAGCCTGCTTCTCTAACCTCTAGACTACTGCCAACCCCCCTACATGTGTTTGTGCCTCTGCCAGTCTGTCCACTTGGTCACTCTATGATCATCATCTCTCTCTCTCTCTCTCTCTCTCTCTCTCTGTGGCTCTAGCTCGCTCTGTCTGACAGAAATCTTAATGTTGTGTGTCGTGTCCATCCATCACCTCTGTCATGGCGGCTGCACAAGGTCTCACTCTTCACCCCGCTCACTCTTTCTCTCTTTGCTCACTCTGACAACCTCTGTGTCATTTGTGTTACTTAGTCTTTCTCTCTCTCTCTGTCCCTATTTGTCTTTGTCTCTACCATTTTTCCTATGTTGAAACCCATGTTGATAAAATCGCAATTGATGTAATATTATAAATATTAACGGGTGACTAGTACTAATTAAATAGCAATAAATATCAGTGTTTAAAGCAAATAAACATTCAATACATTAATTCCAATTCATTCAGCTGCCCCATTCTCTGTCAAATTTATCTTTAATTTCCAGCCTTGCCTCGTCCTCATGCTCCCGTTCGCTTTGACCGCAGCGGGGAGCGTCGGAGCATCAGATTCCCCCGCCGCGATGGGAAAACAATAACCGCACATGATTTGCATACAGCTCTATGATCAGCGCCCAGCTAGATGAGGCTTTCAGGCCGGGCTGCAAAGGACCAAACAAACAAACCCCCTCCTCCCCAAAGATGACAAAACACAGTTAAACACTAAATGAAGAATAAATGGGGCGCATTGCTGGGAGGGGCGTCGGGTGACTGAACCGCTATGCTGCGGCGCGCTTGTTCTGTGTTGTTTTTCCACACGTTGGGCGGTCTGCGGACACGGACGCTGTTCTGATTTTGTCAGTCCCAGCTTCCTCGAGGCTCTAGCTGCAAGTGTAATTATGACGGGTGGGTTCCAGTGCCTCGCTGTGACCTTGTTTAGACAAAAAAAAAAAAAAAAAAAAAAGATAAAAAGCCACCGTTGGGCCAGAGGGAAGCTTTGTTCTGGCATGGGAGGCTAGGGGAGAGAGGGAGGAAGAGAGCAATACAGACAAGGTGACGGGGACATCAGTTGGTTTTGACGAGGTGTGGCACTTGGCATACCTTGGCTTAAGTGATCCCATATTTGACCTTGGAGTTTTTATCATTACAGTGAAAAGCAGAAATCTATTTAGAAGCCAAATCTGAAAAACATAATTGGAGCATTCAGGGACAATGTTCCTTCTAAGCTGTGTACCTATATCTTGTCATTAATCAGTCATTTGTTGATCAGATATTCAGTCAACACAAGCAAGTTTTGGCGCAAAATATTTGAATCTTTCCATTTCTTTAATCAGGTCTGCCCTTTATTCTATGAAAATATGTGATGTATGATGTAGAAATATCTGTGATGTACAGTATATGATCTTTAGTTATCTCTCCAACACGACACCACAGCGGCTCCCTGCATTTGCATTGGAACTCAGGTTGAAGAGCGCTCAGCAGCTTTACCGCCCAGGCTTTACAGGCTGCTGTTTAACGTCGACAAGAGGGACGCGCATTCATCATATTACCTGATTATCTCGCGTTACCCACAATCCATCTCTCTCTCTCTCTCTGCGACGGTGGCGTCCTTTTGTGTTGTTTCCATCCTTGTTTCCCTTTGTACCCCCCCCCCCCCCCCCATTACTACCCCCTCCTCCCCCCTCCCCCACCACCACCACCCCTCCTTGCGCTAACTAGTCAGTGTTTGAATAAAAACTCATTAGGATTACATAGCCATTTAGCTAAGTGACACGGGGTGTAATTGTACCATCCATCAATCGCTGCATAATAACACAGTCGGAGGAGCTAAATGTTGATTAGCCCTCAGCCAATTTCACCAGTGGGTTTTGGGAATAAATGGCCAGGAGAGTCGGGTGGGGGGGGGGGATTGCCTTCGGACGGCGGTGCGGTCAGGGGCGCTGACCCGCGCAAGCTAAATTAACTTGAAGGGGATGAAAGCAAAGTGTCAAAGACGGGCAAAGTCTCACTTTCTTGCCTGCGACTATTGGTCTTTCTGTCTTTCTTTATCCCACAGGCTCGCCCATCCTCCCACACTCGCCATGTGTTCATATCATTCAAACTTTTTTTTCTGGGGATCCACTGTTTAAAAATGGCAAAACATTGCGACCTTCTTAACAACCATTTCATCAACCAGTGCATTTTCTCAATAAGTTTAGTGTAATGTATAATCAGTAGGCCTTCAGAATAATATGTTTTTTTTCAAGAAGTGCAGTTATCAGAAGGCGCCAATACATTTACTCTGAATATTTCAATTAAGCCTATTCATGTCATTTTATATCACTTACGAGATGCTTTATTCAGTCTTTCAGTCCAGTCCGGTGTGAAGGAGTGAAAAAACATTTAAATGAAAGAGACTTTTAAACTCTAAACTTTTAAATAAAAGAGCGGCAACAATAAACGTTCTATATCACATGACACATATGTGGTGGAGTATGCAGACTGTACTAAAACCTGCGTTAAGGTAAGCAAAGTAATACTTTATCCATGCTAACCAATCAAACGCCAGCTTTACTTTGCTTACCATAACACGTGTTTTAGTCGATCTGAACTGGCAACACTGCACCAACATAGTGTTCCAAAGTTCGGCTCTTTTATGAGATTCGGTTCTTTATGAGTCACTCAATGAAAAGATTTGTTCAATTGATTCTTTCGTTCATTTGATTCAGTTGGCCATTATGCGCGGGTGAAAGAGGGAAGACCTCCGGTGAACGATGAACAAGAGTTGAAAGACTGGGTTGGCTCCACATGATTCTCGTTCACTCAGAGCTGTGAATGATGTCATGTCTACTCAGTACACACTCATAAAAGTGGACAACAGTGGCTTTCAATCAATGAGAACTGTGTAGACTCTATCAATGAGAACCGTGTGTGTAGATTAGAGGCGCATTTATTTCTCATTCATGGCTCGTTGACCTATGTAACATTACAGAAGTAGTTTGAAGCAGTTGGACAAAGGCGTCTGCTAAATCACATAATGTAATGTAGTTCGCAAGTCGAGAGGAAGAGCCTGTTTGACTCTGTTGCCTACCTAGCGTCCCGCCTATGCTTGCGGTACATGCACGACTCGAGACTCAATTGTTGAATGCGTGTGGAGCTGCAGAGCCGTGAACAGAGTGAGTCCTGATTCCCAGTTCTTTATGAAGAGTTGTTTGCTACGAACGATTTGTTCACGTATCTTCTGTCACTACAACAACATACGGTCCGCACTCATTCCTGCGGGTGAAGTGTCCATAGTTGACCCCAGAATTTCACTTGAGCAAATAAGGCAAATCTATGTTTCAATTAGTAGGATGGGACGCTCTTCTCTGTTGTTGTCCAATTTTGATATATCAGCAACCCAATATATCGATCTGCCATTGTATTGTTGTTGTTCTTGCACACTGTAATTTTCTCTGTGCTTAATTATCACCACCGCCCTTTCTCTTTCTCTACCGCTCCGCCCTCCCTCTTTCCCACCTTCCAGTCTAATTTCTTCCTGTGTTAATACAGAGGAAGAAATAAACACATGCATTAATAAAGACAAGCGGCGCAGCGTTGGTTCCCCAGCTCGCTCGGCGGGCCTCTCTGCTCCTACCTCGGTGGCAACCCCCCCCCACCCCCCCCCCCCCCCACCCCCCCCCCCCACCCCCGGAATCCAATCGCCATCTTCTCATTACAGTCAAAAAGCGTGAACAGGAGCAGTCATTAATCAATTCCGCAACAAATAAATGAATAAATAAAGACAAGGAGGCATTGTCTTGCTTGCTGGCCAAAGGTTATATCGGCTTATATTGAGATATTAACATTAACCGGAATCACACGACACAGGAGATGCTACATACTGAATTAATAATTTCAGGTACAAATGATGATGCAAATATCCCTCCTGCCATACATTCTCCATCTCTTTAGCAATTCCATTTATTACCAATGGATCCAGGCTTGGTTGCTTCCCATCTTTCGGTTTAATTCGCCTAAGTCAATCATTGATTTCCCTCTTGTGCGCTCCGTTCTGCATTTAACATTTTCTCTTCGGCTTCCTTAATGAGTCCTCGCTGCCTCTGCATAACAGCACCAGTGTGTAATCGCTGCATTGCTTATTTAACACTGCAGCGCCTTTTGTTTCAGCCCCCCAACACTTGATGGGCTCCTTGATTAGTCTGTGCGGGCATGACTTGTTTGGGCTGGCTGGGAGGGGGTGGGGGGGAGGCAAATGAATGGCTTTATAATTGAGATGGAAACAGAGAAAAGGCCAGCCCGTCTCTGGCCTCGCTCACGCCCGACGACCGACTCCATTGTTCTGTCCGCCACACAAAAGTAATGCCGCGACAGAGGAGGAGGAACCCGCGAAAGAAGTTGAAAAGCCTCCTGTTCTAAAAAAAAAACCACACAAGGCACACAAAAGTGGCGGGGGTGGCGGAGGAGGATAAAATAGTCTTTCTTTCTTTTATCCAGGGTGATGCCTTTTCTTCCTCCAGAATAGATGAGAGAATAACTTAATTGCCCCACGAGCTGATGACACTGTTTTATGCCGATAATATCCCCGTGGTCTGACAGAGCCGCAGATAAAAGGACGGCGAAGGAGACGAGAAGGGGCGGAGAGAGAGAGAGAGACAGAGAGCATATAGACAGAGAGAGACATAAAGAAACGGAGCGAGGGAATTAGAAAGAGAGACTGTTTTAGTATAATTGCGGCTTTTACCGTGCAATTAATGCATTGTGGGGAGCTAACAGAGCCAGCTCCACCCGTGTGAGCCGTCATGTCTTTATCACTAATGGACCGATGACTGGTACTGTAATTACATAGGCTTTTGTCTAGCGCTGTGCACGACTGTCTGGGAAGTGAAAATTGCTCTGACTTTTTGCGGGTCTTTTATCGATATCTGTGGGCAGGTTCCAAAAACAGAATGGGCAAAAAAAAAAAAAAAAAAAAAGGTGTGTTAGTCAAAAAGACAGACAAAGAGAGAGAAACAGAAAGGAAGAGACAGAAAAAAAGGGGGAGTTGAACTATAGAACAGAGAGTTGGAGGTAGAGGGGAGGAGGGAAAGGGCGGGAGCAGGTTTAGGCCAATACTTCGGGTTGCCAATTTTTTATTAAAAATCAGCAAATCAATGTTGTCTACATATTTATTGTATAATTGACAAATACTACACTGGTTGTTTATGGGAAACCCTTAACCTGAAATGATTATATTGTAACATTGTGATCAGATTCCACCCAAGTATGCATGAATATGTTATTGTTACTATTATTACCCTAGGCTTCAATGGAGTCACCATTGTGTAAATGCAGTTTCAGAGGCTTTTCCACCCAGCCAATTATAAAAACACTGGATACGTGGAATATCTGGGATTTTTTTGGTATTAAAATGTGTGAATTTAAAGATATTGAATATCGGCACCAAATATCATCTACCAGCAGCTTCAATCCAAGAATAACAGTATTGGTATTGGCCTTGAAAACCCCATATCTTGACATCTTGATACACTTGATACACAGATACACTTTGTCCGAGCCTAACACATACACAAACACACACACATATGCATACACACCCATACCCATGCATACACAGTCATATGCACACATGAAAATCACAGATGCGTACAAGCGAGAGAAACAGATACCCATACTAACCCAGAGATCAGAGAGAGAAACCCCAGGGGAGAGAGGGAAAGCCTGAGAGAGGCTTCAGATAAGTACTGGTTGAGTGCAGAACTAGTTATTTTCACCCCCGGTGCGCACCGAAAGATGAAGAGGAGAAGAGGGCAGCACTGTATTCCTACCCTGTACAGGGAAGTGCTGTTGGTCACTGGACACTGGCAGGAACTTCGCGCAGCATTTGCCCTTTCAGCCTGGCATGAACCGCAAACCCTCTGCCTACATCACATGACAGCAGAACATGCGTCGTTTTATCCAGTCTACCAAAAGGAAAGGATCCAACTGAAGTGGCAAACCAAGGGATATTTCAATTAAGGAGTGAGTATACTGGGAACTAGGGAATTAGGGAATAAACCCGCTGGGATCAACCACATCATAGGCCCCCTTTACACGTTGGAGGGGTGGGTGGAGGGGGGCAAAAAAAAATTAAGTTACGGGGATCAATGAATGAATGTTAATGTTGCAGGGGGCATGCTGGGAAACCACACAGGCTCCATGGGAGATGCCTGTAATCGCTGAGGATTACACCAGCCCTAAAAACCACGTAGAAGAGCGGGCTGAACAACACGCACACACACATATACACACAAGTATGCAAGTTGACACATATAAATGCAAGCGCACTCATGTAGACTCCCGAGGCCAAAGATTGCTTATATAAATGCGGGAAAATAGCGATAATCACAAACTGCATTGCGCAGAAACAAACTGTTGCATGCACAATCAAACACCCACACCTATGCAGACACACTGCATATGCATGCGCACACTCGCGAACACTTAATTTTAACGATTTGCTTTGACAGTAAATTTGACAGCGTAAGACATATGAGATTGCTGAGAGATCTTTGCCACTCGCTCCCTTCCTCGAACTGCAGCATGTAAATTCCCCCCCACATAATCTGGGAATAGGGTTTTATTTGCACAAACGCGGTCTGTCACTTTTCTCTCATTGCCGAACGTGATCCGCAAGCGGCGCGAGCCAAGACGGGCGCATCAACTCCGAGTGCTCTGCTCTAATTCCACCATAAAACTTCAACATCTTAATTAAACATGATTGTTATCTGGGTTTGTTTAATTCTTCGAAAGGCTGATGGGTCTGGCTGCCAAAGAAAACTCCATGGGATGAGCAACGCCGCTCTGTTGCAGCGTGTGCGAGTGTGTGAGTGTGTAGGTACTCGCACATGCGGTTGTGTGTATATATATGTGTGCGAGTGTGTTGTTTGTGTGTGTGTGTGTGAGGACAGCCAAGTGGGTCAGAGAACTGATTCCTTGGTCCCCTATGGAGAGAGAGAGACCTTTATCTTCAATTTCAGTGATTTCCTCTGTGGTCAGAATAAGAGGCCAGATCACCTATTTCTCTACCACTCTTCTGCCCCTTTATAGAGCCGGCAGTTAACTCCTCTGTCACTCACTAAAAGACAAGATATGTGGAGCACATTTTCAGGCACTGTATAGACTGGATGGGCTTGTTGACTTGCAAACCATAGTATTTGCACTTTTATTTCTGTCATTACCCACTATTATCCACATTGATTTTATCCAAATCATCAAACCCTATTGTTCTTTAAAGTGTTAATCCTTGAGATTTGGTGCTAAGCGCTCATTGCTGTGGTGTTTCTGCACTGCACTTCCCAGAGATCACCTGTCAATCAAACAGTGTGTCCAGTACTGTGACGTCTTTTTCCTTGGATTTTCTTTTGATGAAGTTTGAGTTTCTCTTTTCTTTGTCTGTCAAGTATAAAAGCTTTCATGAACTGGATATAGGCTGAATCACTATTGTGTTGTATCAATCAATGATAGAGAGTAGCAAAACGGACATTTATTTATATGAAAATCACAGATTCTTTCTTAAGGTCAAAATTAAGTCACCTCCACTGCTCCTCCTTTTGGTTGATTCCTAGGTTCACTAGTTCACTAGGTGACCGTCCCTCAATGTGTTGTCCCAACTGTTCCAATCCCACTAGAACCAGTTGTCTGGTTTGATCGCTTGAACCAACATCTCAGAACATGGAAGGTTGGATCAGGTTTTGAGAATATAAATAACTAGTAAACTACCCCACAGCGCTTGTTCTAGACAATAAGTTCAAAGCTCTGTTATTTCTTTCTGTTCTCTGTTTGGCTGGACCCAATAAAAGTAATTGTAGAATCGTCAAAAGTCCCATGAACACTAAACATCCACAGTGTTGCTCCATCTTGCCGTGGTCTTCTCTTAATTTTCCCAGACTTAAACACCTCACGCCAAAAAAATCACCCACCAACCCCGTCTCACCTCATCTTACCAAGTCCTACCAGAATCCCCATGCGGCTTGCTTGTGACCTAGTGCGAAACGAGGGAGATAAATTCCCAGACTGAGACCTCACCTCAGCGCCGACGCCTCTTCCTCTCCTCCTGCCCTCCCAAATTTATAGAGCCGCGAGGCCCATCAACCTTTATTAGCTAATAATGCTGTTAGGGCCATTAAGCGTGGCCCCGGCTCCCCCGCAGCAACGCTTAACAGTCTCACCGGGGTAGTAGTGGAGGGCTGAAGAAACAGGACGGCAGTAGCTCAGCGCAACCTGACAACCTCTCCGCACGAAAAGTGTCCGGCTCCACTTCTAATTAGCCGGCGCTAAGACGGGCCTAGCACTCCCAGAGGGTGATCGGTGTGTCACTTAAAATCCTAAAGGGCAACGGAAGACTCCTGGCAACACCCTGTCTTGTCTTAAAACATTTAATTCGAGTTAGTCGGGGGTATGTCTTACTGTATTTGAATTTTTTCCATCAAAATGCCTCCTGTTTAGGGTTTCCCAGAGTATTTTATTGTTAATATTATGCCATTGTTTCAGTTAGGGGGCAGTGTTCTGCTAAGACAGGGACTTGTTTTCATGTCATGGACCCCCAGGTGGACACACATTAGGCCCTATTGACCCCTACTTGATAAGATTTAGTTCCAGGGACGCATATGGGGGATTTTTATTGTTTGATTTTTAGTATTGAATTGTATAACTGTCTACACTCTACGTTGGGAGACAATTTGGTGTCATTCTTATACATTCTGGGATAATTTCTAGTGACTTAAATTATATTCCTCATTCGGAACCCCTCAAGGGCCCCCGGGGGTCCCAGGACCATAGTCTGAGAAACGCTGTTTTACAACTACAAAGTGTGTTCGAAGGCCCTGTCCAAATAGAAAGTAAATGTGGCCCATAAAGAGGAGATGCTAGATGATTTGAGGCCCCTGCAGGCGCTCTTTAGATTGCCACGCTGAAATATGCAGCGAGGGGCAGAATGCAGCCCGGTTAGTCCCAGGGCCATGGGTATTGTTTTTGTTGTGCTGCGCCGGGTCCAAACTTTAAGAGAATGGTTAGGGGACGGCCCTCGTAGATCAAAGCCGAAATATAATCAACTGTGAGGGAGAGAGCTCTCTATTTTATCTCCTCTCCTTGCTCAGGGGCGAAAACAGGCCGTGTTGTCGAACCAAAAGTTGATAAAGGGAAAAGGGAGTGTACAGTGTAGGCACTCCAGTTGTTTTGAAACTAAAAATGGAACATCTTGTCTGCTTTGTTGAGTCACACGGACAGTACTCGCAGCCTTGAAATGGGATATTTATCTCTTCAGCTCGCAGTAAACACGTAGCAGCCTGGCCATTTAGGCACTAATGTAATGTGAAGCCATTATGGTCACGTGGCAACATGTTTTGGCACAGCGGAGAGGGAAAAGCTGGTTAAATCATTGAAAACATCATAATGTTCTCCATCAATGAGAAATACTATTTCAGAACAATTTGAAAAATGGAGCCTTCTTTTGCGCACTTCCGCCAGGGAAGATATTTTTGTACTGTTTCAGAGCAGTTACCTTTTTTGGTTCCATTCCCCATGTAGCTGAATGGGAAGAGCAAGGCACTAACAATACCAGAGTTATTTATTTTTACCAGCCATGCTGAGAATTTATGCACTCATAGGACAGTAAGGCTCTCTCTCTTTCTCTCGCTCTTTCTGTCTCTCTCTCCCTCTCTATCCCTCTCTCACACACACATGCCCTCACACACACACACACACACACACACACACACACACACGCACGCACAACACCATCATTCCTCGAGTGGATTGGGTGTACGAGGGGGGTAGGGGGCTGCGGGTGATATTGTTGTTGATATCTCCGTGGGGAGAATCCATTCAGAGCCACAGCTAAGTGACTCTCCAATTAGGGCCTTTGTGTTCCAGCAGCGAGAAGAGGCTTACCCACGAGGCCCGGCGCCTTCACCTCTCATATCCCATAACCTTGCAACACCACTCAAAGTCAGATAGCATTAGGAAGGCAACATCACCACTCCAGCAGTAAATATGATTTGATGTCTTATGCATATTGCATATGAAACGTTCTATTCCAAAACTATACTACAAAGCTATACTACTGTTTTGGAAATCTGTTTATGCTACAATATCACTAAAATATTGATTCTACAGGCTGTAAAAGTACTAGAATTTGTTGAAACCTTCAGTCATTTTCTTAAAAGTAGCTTAACTCATAAAATAGATCAGATCAGATTAAATTTTTTTGATCCCTGTGGGGAAAATTGGGTCATTGCAGCAGCAAATAGTGATACGACACAGTGAAGAAAAATAGGATATAAATTAGAATAGGGCAGATGAGGTGTATCAAACACAGACCAACCAGCAAAAAAAAAAACAATAGAAGATAATGGAAAGTATGAAATATATGAATTTCAGAATGTATGCAGTGTTTGCAAAATAGCAAACAGCAGCGCATACTGACACAAAGAAATGAAATAAATATATGTATGAAAATATACAGAAGTATGTCTATAATATACGCAGCATGAAAGTAAATCGGACCTAAAAATATCACAATATGCACAATATATAACTCATGATAATGTCTAGGTGTGCAGATGCGCATCATAAGAACTATTCATCTTATCAATATATTCAATTTTACAGTACATGTAGATAAAAAAATGCACAGAATGTACAGATTTGCATAAGCGTATTAATAGTTGCCCACTCCAAATGGAGGAATCATATGTGCAGAAAAAATAACACTGTGCAAGGTTACATAATGTCAGAACATATTAATAGCTGGGGGTATCACACAAATAGAAATATGTTCAAAAATATGCACCAATTCATATGCAGAGAAAGTACTGTATGTACAAGCTGATGTATAGATTAGAGAGTAGGAACTGTTAATATACAAACATAGGTGAAATTTCACCATATGCTACATCAGAATTTCATTTGGGCAAGTAGGGTGAATCTACAGAGTCTCAGTTAGAGAGGATGGGAAGCCATTCTCTGCTGCAGCCCCACTTTGTGATGTAGACGGATAAGATAGGTGTATTTTTACATAAAAATCTTGCCTTGTGCAGTTTTAATATATTCAGTGGTTTTATATTCATATGTATGTATGCAAACATGCAAAACAGCTGATGTACAAGTATGACAAATATAGTTGTAAGTCAATATAACATGCACAGTCAATATTGTACCAGTGTTTTGGTGCACTATATTTATCACTGCATTTATCACCTGTAACCTAACAGCTTCCGCGCATCTCATGTAGCGGTGTTATGATGAACAATCGATCCGTTGCGCCTCCTAATTGGACAGACTGAGAAGAGGAAGGGTTGTGAATAAACAAATTGGAGAGGCTGTGAGAGCCACACACGGAAACTGGAGTTGAGACACACCGTCTATCTCCAAGATCCACAGAATCACCATGAACTCTCATTATAGTCCGGACTCCTCTCCCACTGCCGGCGAACTCCCGGTGCCGATGGGATTTGGTTCTCAGGCCTGATTAAGGAGTCAACCATGGGCTACATGGATTTAGGACTACCTCCCCCCCCCTCCCACCCACCAGCCCATAGTAAGGGAGTGTAGGGAAGTGATTACTCTCAGATTAAGACTTGCCTTGCCGCCGATATGTGCGGCATAATTGAATAATGGCTGCTTCACCCGAACGGTCCCCATGCGGACGGGCCTCCCAGCCTCGTCAGATCGGTGCAATATTAACCATGACACAGGCGTAACCGGGACGGTAATTAATGCACTGAATCAATTACAAATTAGTCCATTTGGAGAATTCCCCACAGGAGTCCAGTCATTACCGGAGCTTTGATGGAGTCGCAAGTTCCCCTCATGGGGGCGGATGGAGTGTCACTTCGCCGTTCTCCCTCTCTGTCTCTCTCTCTCTCTCTCTCTCTCTCTCTCTCTCTCTCTCTCTCTCTCTCTCTCTCTCTCTCTCTCTCTCTCTCTCTTCCATTTCTTTCTCTTTATGTCTGACAACTTTTCTCAAGGTGGGATGTTGAAGACAAATGGAGGATGAAATTGATGCCGCCTGCAACCTGGCATTTCCTTGCAAATTAAAATCTCAATTACACAACATCATTTTTTTGGTGTCTTCCCAATCAGGGCAGAGTGTGAAACAAATGACGGTACACATACTGTGTACTCCATTGCCAGGTAGAATCTTTCAAGAAACAGCATAGAAAGCAGTTTAGCCGCTTCTGATGTGCTAATGTACTATAATCTACCTCTTTGTGCTGCGTTATTTTTAGAATTTCAATATGCACAACTGTACTATCAGCATTCGTACAGTTTCTGGGTAACTGTTTATTAACCTTCGATGTCAGAGCAGAAAGGCTCCTGTCCTGAACTCAACCTGAAAGCAGCAGAAAACACTTAGCTGGTATTGAAGAAGTATGGTGGTAATAGGAGAAATATGGCCGGCTCTCCTCTCCTCTGTACTAATGGTTCTCATAGCGTACGGTGAGCACCACACTATTCATTTTCCTGTCGGAGGTGAATGTCAGCTTTGATGACAGAGGGTTTTCCAGCTCAATTCGGGAACTGTCAGGGAGGTAAAATGGGAAAAAAGGTGCCAAGAGGAGAAGACAGAGTTGTACTGAGCAGGAGAGGACAGAGTTGTACTGAAGAGAAGAAGACAGAGTTGTACTGAACAGGAGAGGACAGAGTTGTACTGAAGAGAAGAAGACAGAGTTGAACCGAAGAAGAGAGGGACAGAGTTGTACCGAAGAAGAGAGGACAGAGTTGTACTGAAGAGGAGAGGACAGAGTTGTACTGAAGAGGAGAGGACAGAGTTGTACTGAAGAGGAGAGGACAGAGTTGTACTGAAGAGGAGAGGACAGATGTACTGAAGATGAGAGGACAGAGTTGTACTGAAGAGGAGAGGACAGAGTTGTACTGAAGAGAAGAGAGAGCGTGAGAAAGTATGGATGTGAGTGTGTGTACAAAAATGCTGCATACATTTACCTGTCCAAAGGGCCTTGGATGGCAACCAGCATTCAGGGGAAAGCAGCATAAATTAAAGTTGGCTTGAAAGATTGGATCAATTCCCAGTACATACAGTGCTGTAGTTTTAAACAACAGTGTGAATGTGCATGGAACCACATTTCCAGTATATGGACAGCGTAAACAAAACCACCGCAGACATCCAGACATCTCAAGCGAAGCATCTGGTTAAAGGGAATAAAGGCAGCGCCAGACTAATGTGCCACCTTCCAGGGCAAGCCTCATGCATCACCGTCCATGACTGATGATGTCATATCCCCAAAGAAAGCAAAACCGTCTCCAGTTTCGCTGAAAATGAGTGTAAATCCAGTAAGCGCTGAGCTGGAAGCCACATGGAGATGATTTAAAAAAAAACAAATCCAAAGCTTTCCAGTCCAGACAAAGTGGCTCGTGCTGAAATTGGAAGCCAATGTGCCGCTATTAAAACAGTCTGAGGGAAATGACTAAAAAGGAACGTACATTCTGCTCCCACTCGCTTTTTGTTCAAAAGGTAATTTTCGCGACATTTGAGTGATGCCTCTAGGATTACCCTGAATTACTGAAATTGCCCCTTGAATTGTGTACTCTGTACAGCTGAATCCAGCTTCTCCTGCCCCCCTCTGAGAAGTTAGCGGGTTTCTCAGAAGCTAAGTGATTTTGATTCATTGTCCAATGTGAATGGTTCTCGATTCAACACAAAGTTGAGTAGCTCTGAGGCACTTTTCTATTGATCTCAAAAGAAAACACTCCACGCTATATACAGTAGTTCTCAGGTTTTGTGGCAGATCTACAGTTGCTGACGTGTGGCACTAAAAGGTACAGATCCTACAAGTCCAATGCAGTACACTACTGTACACTTGAAGGCTTTCTATTCAATGAATGAATGACATATGGATTCACTTATTTTGACATAACACGCATTTAACAATCTGAGACTGCAAGAAAGAGAGGGAGAGAAAGGCAGAAGGTGTGTTGAACACAAAGCAAGCAAACAAAGTGAAAACAGTAGAAAGGAGGAGGAAAAGAGAAAAAGAGAAGATACATGAGTTCCCTTAATTACTGTGGTAGTAAATCGATAGGTGCCGTGGCATGGTTCATTATCTGTAATGCGACAAAGAGGAGAGGAGCTAGACGAGCCCAGAGGAGCGTCAGGGAGGATGAAGATATTGTGATGAAAAATCTGCCCCGTTCAACCTGTGACTACCACATGCACACACACACCTACACACACACACTGCTTTTTTACTTTTTCTCTACTGTTCTGTACTCTCTTGCAACAGACACAGCGCAGTGTCAAAGTGTACAGCTACACACACAAATTTACACTCAGTCCCTCAGTGTCAGTCCCCCAGAATCAAAGAGCTAGAGCTTCTTTCTAGACTCACCATTTTTCACCGATGCTCAACAATCATACAGGGAGAAATCCATTGTAGAAGAGGCAGAGAGACCAATTTCTACACAAACAGCCTCAATAGACCAGAATGCAATGCAGCCACAAGACATGTTAAGTTTTGCCTTTTTCTCCACTGGCAGCTCAACAGCTATCGCCCCCTCCATTGCTCATTCCACCTCCACCTAGAAATCACAGTGAAATTAGCTTGATATTGGATATTCAGTGCATAGTCATTTTTCCACCTTCAATAACTTGCAAAGCAAACAAGGAAAAGCACATTGATGAATATATTTGTGATTACTGGAAGAGGGCGCACAAATTACACCCACTGGTTTCAATATTTAAGACAATATTTTTCTACTGTAAGAATACATTTAAATTTCAGTAGCTTGTTTCCCATATGAACTGGAGGTCACATAATAAAAAATATATTCTCAAATGTTGAAAAAAGTGGTTGTAAACTGTTCTTGAAGGTGGAAAATTGGATTGAATATCTACAGAATATCCAATATCAAACTTTACTCCGGTCACATACACGCATACAAGTTCCCGCCAGTTGAAGGGAACCTGTGCTGTTCAGATGTTTTTACTATGCCCTAGTGGTTAATTTAGTTCAACAAGAAGTTGCCATCTTGAACAGACCATGAGGTTCATGCTGATGACAATCTATTCCCATCCATGCTAAATAGCCCACAAATTGGCATCATCTGTAAGTTTTATTACTACTTACCTGTTTATTGACATTTTTGCGGTAATATTGATCAGTGTTAATTTCGAAAGAAAAATGTTTTTGGTTCTATCCAACTGCATGTCCTCTTCTATTTCAGTTGTATACTGGCAATTATACCCTTTGTTTTAGTATTCACAGTTTTACATTTTATCTTAATCAAAGCCTGCTAATTACAACAACCGTTCTGTTCCTTGGAGGATTGGTTAGAGAAGGGCTAAGATGTTAAGCTGAATATCAAAACAAACAATAAAAGTTTTAATTTCAACATCAATTGGCGCATTGTGCTTTGTGAAACTACATGTACCTCTCATGTACCACAGAGATACAAGCAAGTTATTTCAACTTCCCTTGAGTTAATGCGCTATTTTTTCAAAATGTTAGCTGGGGGCCATTGTAAATGAATGAGGATGACGTAGGTAAACTAACTGTTAGCATGTGGCATGTTAGCATGTGGCATATCCCTTTAAAGGAATCAACCACCACGTCATCAGAAGACCCCCACCCCCCACCCCCTCCTCTGCCTCTCAGTTCAGTTCAATCCACTTCAGTTCAATGACTATTGGCATGACTGCTGATCAGAAACAGTATTGCCAAAGCAGTATTCAAAATATCAATTTTCAAAAACCAACAAAGGTTTATACTGTAGATTCAAACTATAGTGAGATGATACATTATTTGGTTTGAACATGAATGACTGAATGAATGTCTGAATGAATGAATGAATGAATGAATAGTTACAACACCATAAAACAGTTCCAGTATTCTCAGAACATGATGCAAGTCATTCAAAGCCAGTAAAGACGTATCAGACATTGTTGTAACTATTGCGTGTGTTTATTTTTGCGTGTGTGTGCGCTGGCTGGTGTCATTACTAGACTGTAAAATCATGTTGTATAGAACCATACTTAGGGGGCCTATACACACCAGTGCAGTTAATTGAGTGGGGATGCCTTAAAGGATAAGGCTGGTGTTTTTTAATGCATTGCTTACCGTCAACAAATCCTATGAAAATAACAAAATCAACAATGCGTTTGCTCTACTCCCGTTACTTTCCGACTTCCCACGTTCCCTTTTTAGTCTTCAACCCGGAAGTCATTGGCTCCAATTGTAAGCTAAAAACCTTGAAATACAGCTCACAAAGACATAGTTTCAATTTTAAAAATCGCTAACTGTTACCATGAAAAGTCAGGCTGTTGTAGTTATTACCAAATCAAATTCAAATGGGAACAAATTCTTCATTATGCCGGGGACTATTTTTGGTGCTACGGAACTACTTTCCTGAGATCGCAAACGTGTTTACAGCCGGCTTATTAAGTTGTTTGAGGAAAAAGTCGGCTGGCCCGGTGCATCGTGATGATGAAATATGCTGCCAGAGCAATGACATGGCTCTTTGACGTGTTTTTAATCGTTTTTTTAATACAATGGAGTTCTATGGCTGCTGGGACATGGCTGCATTAGGCACCGGCTACATGGGCGAGACTTGTTGGCAAAACAAAATCTTTGCTGATTTTGTTATTTTCATAGGATTTGTTGACGCTAAGAAATGCATTACAAAACACCAGCCTTATCCTTTAATGCACCAAGTATTAATCTGAGTACTTAAGAATATCTTTTTATCCCCAGATAAGAATGTACATACACATGCATCTGCGTAAACGTGTAGCAAATGCAAGTTAAAGCTGCACTAGGCAACTTCGCATGTTGGCGCCCCCAAATGGCAGCAAGTGGTAAGTGTTTGAATTTTGCAGACTTCAAAACGTGTATTTCGCTCTTGAGTTTCAGTTTGTCCGATTTCCCACCAGTGACCAGACCCGGTGTATTTTTACGTAAACATTTTGCCTAGTGCCGCCTTAAAACTCACACATGCACATGAACTCACGTATACTACACCTGCAGCTGTGCATGTGCAAACAAACGCCCACGCTCGCAGATAAACACACACACGCACATACACAGTAACTGAACAGCTCTTAGCCACAGATGGTGAAGCTGAGGGGATAGCAACCTTTTCTACAACTTTCCAGTGGACATTTCTGTCTATCTCCTCCCTATGGAGCCAGATGGTTGGGAAATGTGCAATGGGAATGGGAAATGTCCTGTCCAAATGAAACCCAAAAACTTCATCAGTAAACACCACAGCCGTCTGTTCCTGCGGCAGGGGACTCAGCCAAAGCAATCAATTTTTTAACATGTCGAGGTAAAAACATTATCGGGAGACAATGTAACCAAATTAGAGCGAACCGCAGGTGATGCACTGCGAGCTCCGGATTTGAGAAGCTCTGTTCTCTGTGGGATGCGGGTTTCTCAGACACTGATTGAACTTCTCCACTGAAAAGAGTAGCACAGAGGGGCATGTTTCAGCATGTCTTAAGGCTAGACAGAAAGGTTTCTCAGCTGTTTCTATGAGAGACACTAATGCACAATGCATATGCATGCCTGGAGTCATATATGTCAACAACTTACCTATTTGGTCCACCATCCTCTGTTTCAGACATGTGTATGAATGAATGAAGTATGGTTTAATGATGATTTGCAAAATGACTGGCTAATAGCTAAACCAGTTGCTGTCTGTGTGGATCTTATTTTCATGACTGGTTAAACTGTCATGTAAAATGGGCGCTGACAGTTTGAATTTACTGCCATACACCACTGAAAATAATATTTCTGCATGCTCTACTGACATTTTCGGACAGATTGGGTTGGCAGACAGTTCTGTAATTATGCAGCCAGCCGCCTAGTTAACTTACCAGGCTCTGTGCTAGCTCACTAATTTAGAAATATCATCTCAACAGAAAGCTTTGTGAATAGATGACAAATGATTCAGCACTTAAGAACTAATGGCTGGTTCTGTCAATAGATTCATTCTTTTACCAGAGAAATCCTGGCGTGGATTTTCTCTCTCACTGGAGTAGAAAAGGAATGTGCACAGCCTTCCAGCTATACGCTACAAAAAATGTCCATCTTGACAAGTCATTCAGTCTCATATTTACGGTTTTTTTCCTTAAAAAAAAAAAAAAGTTGTGCCAGTGGGGTGAGGCAATTCCACGTGCTTCCAATGCAGTTTTTTTTTTTTTTAAACAAGGCAAAATAAGGCAGATCACTCCTTTACTATCAAGAAAATGACACATGATTCAATACATTTCTTGAAACAATTACTATATTTTTGCATTGTATCTATTCAAAACCAACTCGTGAGCTTGAAATGATAAGGTTCTATCTAACTGTTTTTATCAAAATCGAGTTACATATTGTTAATCTTTGTATACGACTTTATGCTTGTGTGGTATCACGTTTATAAAAAATGAACCTTTGGGGTTAAACATTTAAAAAGTTTTATCTCAAAGTACATTTCAGCTTGGTACTGTAAGGTTCTCTTTCCCATCCAATCACAAACAAAAATGTTTCAGTAAGGACCAATTAAAATCTTTCAGCCACGTTTTCACCTTTTTCATGATAATAATGAAGCTTATGTTAGGATTTCAGGCTTTATCAAGGCTAGCTTCTGACATCTAGCTGCCTAGCCTAAGATCAGACAGCCTAGAATAATCGTTATTGCTACCTAACAGGTTGTTTCTCATTGTCTACTGATGGCTCTATAGTATGTGGATGTAACGTCAGCTAACTTAAAAAAAATATATTTCTAATTGTCCTATGATTTGGATATTTTGCATATAGAGTACCATGGGAGTGCAGGCCTAAAGATAGATTTCACTACATAATAGTTTTGCCAGCTGGGATGTAAAAACTATAATGATCAATATTTCAGAACAGCACTCAACCCAGATAGAATCTTAATTCAAAGCTCACAAACTGTTCTAGTTAACACGATGATAAGAAATTATTTCAAATTTGTTGAAAGGAAAATGAATTGGGAACAGATGTGCTAGTTGTCACTCTCCGTCACTCCCTAGGTGTATCAACAGTAACATCTTCAAAATCACCTTTTTGCACGTTAATTGGGCAATGCAGTTTTCAACCTGAGATTGATGCGGCTCCTGTAAAATCTGTTCATACTTAAACATTTCTTGAAAAGTGACAATGCCAAAACATGGACATGTATTCTGTTTGTTTTAGCAAATGCACGGAAAAGCAAATCTAAATAGCCAATCACATTTTTCCACTGACCTGTCTGTCTCTGGCACAATGAAATGAAGCATACAGTTACCATCTAACTTTAATTCATGTCTTTACAACTGGCATATAAGTGATTTGTTGAACGTCGAACACTCTCGTGTATCTTATGTGTCAGTGCCCACAAGTAAGTAGATACAAATAGATGTTGCCACTCTTATCTCAACAGGTGGAGAATAATTTTCTGGAGTGCTGCTGGTAGACTGTTGCTGTTGCTAGACTCAATTGCTGCTAAGAGGTGGAAAGCTGCTTCTGTGGTGTGAATGGGGCGCTTTTCGCCAGAAGAAGGCCTTGATTTGAGATGTCTGGATGTCAGTCGGTATCCATCGGCTGTGTCTTCGCAGCCGGCTCCTATTTATAGTCGTCCTTGTCGGACTGGAAGCCTCGGCCGGCCATAACTGAATCAGCTGGATCGACGCTGGGTTTCTGTGTTGATAGACAGTAGATGTATGGCTGCACAAGCCCACACATGCATATAAACACGCAACCACACACACCTAAGCATATACAGGGGGTGGAAAGAAGCGACAGAAAGAACACATGAAAAGGGATTAACTAAATCAACAATTGCAAAAGCAGCTGCACGGCCGAGTCGTATTAAGTTGAATTCTAATTAGCAGTATGTGTCAGCTTCAGTCACCACTTTTATATGTGAGTTTTCAAAGCAACATAAGGCGACTAACAGAGTTCCAAAGAGGCCAAACAGTTGGTGCCTGAACTGCCGGGGGATCAGTCACAAAAACTGAAAAATGACTTAATATGGCAAAGGGAATAGTTCAAGAATCATATAACAGCTTTCCCAGAAGGATCGAGCGTGTTCTGAAGGCAATAGTTGTCCCCGCTCCTTATTGGGTACTTGATATCCATATATTATTAGGTGTTACCACGCTGTCTCCCCGTTCAGCTCGTTCCCTCTGTATTTGAGCATCGCGGTATTTTCTGGCAAACGACGCGCGCGCCTTACAGGCCTTTCTCGTCAACACGTCTGACAAGCAGACCGCCGCGCTGTCGCAGCCGATGAGACTCAAGCGGCGGCCGAACACGACACGCCGCCTCGGCCTCGCGTGATGTACGCACCGTGAGCGTGACTTCTCAAAGTCACCCCCCCGTTCCCGCCCGTCTCGTTAGCAAGCGGTGACCGTCCCGGATCTCAAAACAAACGCTAGAAACCCGCTTGAAGTTCGACATGCGTCAAACGATTCCTGTTCTGTTTTTATTTGGTTTCACCTCATTTAAATCTGCAGCGAAAACCCCGAGCGGAAACGGCGTTCCTAGAAAGAGGCTGGCATTGACCCACCGTAGAGGCGAGGGAAGGACATGGAGCACCAACAAAGAGGCTTCAAACACGCTTTATTTTATTTTTTTACCATTTTCAACAAAGACTGTCTAATCTCACCTGAGAATTCCTTTGTACAGGAACATACACACACACACACAAACAGGTTTGTTTCATGAGAGCCGAGTTGATAAGGCACAGAAGAGATTTTTTTTTCTTTCCTTTTTTATTGACTTCAAAGATGAACCATCATCATCTTGTCCAAGCAATAAAGGAAGCTTAAGATGCATGCGCATACATACACACACACACACACACACACACACACACACACATACCCATACACACATACACACACACAGATCAAAGGCAGCATCAACTCTAGGTGTTTGAAGTGGCTCCTGTTTGCTTTGAGCTACTCCACAGGGATTGGGTGGGAGGGTGAAGGGGGGGGGGGGGGGGGGATACTTTTGGCACCTTAAAGCAAAGCACGGTGGCTGCTGTGTGTATGATGTCATCGACCCACCCTTGAGGGGAAGACCCACAAATCCCATCTGTAAAGGCTGTAAAATATTACACACACACACACAGTGATGATGTGAGCGAGCTGAGGGAAATTCCTCCTCTCGGTTATTTCACAACGGAATCGGAAATGTTCCTCTACATTCAAAACGGAGGGTAAACGCACATATAGAAACGAATTAATGGCAAAACAGTAGCGACGCCTTCGCTTTTCCAAAACGCCACAATTAACAGCACTGTCTCCAGCCGGCTGTCAGTCAAGCCGCCGCGGTTGATCTCTTCCCCGAAAACTCCAGGAGGATTTGCACCGTTCTACTTTGGTAGACGCTCCATCCGGAATTCCGTCTCCTGTATATGGAAATAGAGGATCGGGGCTTAGTGATGCAAGCGCCCCCCCCCCCCCCCCCCCCCCGACACACACACCCTTAAGCCCTCCCCACCCCCTCCGCCCCTTCAGCGTGCCCCTGTGTATTCGCCTTCAATGGCCGGGGCCCTCCGGAGCACGTCGACACGCCTCAATATGTATGGAAATGAGAGTCAATCATGCTAACGTGTGTTCCGTCATTTCAAACATGCTAATGGTGTAATTTTACCCCAACTCCCCCCCGCCCCTCACCCCCCTCCGACAGTTCACCTCTCCTCATACCCTTCGCTGTCTCTCGCTCTCTCTCTCTCTCTCTCTCTCTCTCTCTCTCTCTCTCCCTCCCTGAACTGGAACAGGTGGGGTTTTAATTATGCATTAAAATATACGCAGACCCACTCCGATCCACTTGACTGAGCCCCTCCTCCTACGATGTATCCCTCCCTCTTTCTCTCCCTCTCTATCCTCCCTCTCCTTCTTCCCTCCGTTGACTCTACCCCAAGCCCTCCCTCCCCTCCCCTCCCTCCCTCTTTCAGAAGTTGGGGATTGAAGGACTCGATTTCAAAACTGGGCACGTCTCGGCGACTCAAGTGAGGGTTTTGTTCCGCTGGCACACTTCCGTTCACAAACGCTCCGGCTTGGGGAGGAGGGAGGAGGGAGAAATCCCTGTTAATCTAGTGAATCTGGCTCTCTCTCTCTCTCTCTCTCTCTCTCTCTCTCTCTCTCTCTTTCGTTCACTCTTTCTGGGACTTTGACACACTGATCTCTCTGGAGGCATGTGGGGGGGGGGGGGGGGTTATGCAGTTCATTCCACATGTGTTAAAAAAGTCTAGCATTCTTCTATCCAAGCAACACCAGTTATCAAAATAATACTGTACACTTCTCTGATTCTGCGAAGGAAATGCAAAAAGGGCTGATTGAGGCATTGCACATGCCTGTTTGAATCTGGGTTGATAGCACTGCAACATCTATCTCACCGTGGGAGACGACATAAACAAAGCCTGAATTAGAATGGAAAATAAGGACGGAGAGCATTAAAACTTTGGTTTGAGCATGAGAAGGTAGATTCACTGTCACCATTGTCCCATTACACCTAGACCAAGAAGGTGGAGGGGCTATTTTTGCTAGGAGAAAACCAGGACAACATCGGGTCATGTTGTTATATTTAGCAGGTAATTTACTGGTCTAATTGTGCTGTAGCTAAATAGAGGAGGTCATGCAAATGACTCAGTATAACGTTTAGTGCTGGCACACATGAAGATGAAATGTGCCATTGCAAAGCCAGTCATGGTTTTATCATAACCAGTAACATATCCATAACACAAGTGTGGGCTCAAGTTATTACCATCACTTTTGAATATGAGTTTTCAACACTATTCCCATAGGGGTTTGCATGTGTGTTAATGCCTGTGCATCATTTTTCTCCAGGTGTCTGTCTCCCTGAAGTGGGCACACTGTGTAGTTGGCCTGCACCAGTGGTGGGGTGTGCTTGTTTTGTTGATCGGTGTTTAATGAAAGTGACCACGAGGGGCAGGTTTGCCCATTAGCTCAGCAAGGGACTGTAAACACTACAAGTTGTTTCCCTTTTTTTCCACGCGGTTCATTATTGAACAAACAATCTGGGGAGAAAAGAAGAACAGTGTGTACCTGCCATCTTCTCCCTCCCTCGCTCGGTTTCCCTCTGCACAGGCTGCACTTTGGAAAGTATCGATTTGGTGGCTTGAAAATAACAAACTAGCAGGCGAGCAAGTGTGGGGAATAAAAAGGCTTAGAAAAGGTTAAAAAAAGCACCCATGAAGCGAGCCCCCTGAATTAAATATGAGCTAGTATATGCCTAAATTAAATTAGCTGGAGTACTTTGCAGACAATGCTGTGTACCATCTTCCACACTTTTATTCTCCCTCCTTGTTCCCCCTTCCCTTTATTATTTCCCCTGTTTGTGGAGGTTGCTAAATAAGTAAGATGCTTGGTGTGGTAGCAAGAAAGGGTTCTTGCAGGTGGGGAGGTGGGCACGTTATAGCAGGGTCACTCGCCTACCCAGCCTTGGAGCTCCGTGGTCGTATTGGAGGGTGAGGCAGACCTTCTAAACCCCAGCAGGGTGTTACAGTGTGAGTCATCCAACAGACCGCTGTTCTTGGCTAATCAAAAAACGATGGAAGTGTGTGATGGCACGCCGCTGGCCCAGGCTCGTCTCTCGCCCTGTGAGAGGTTATGGAATAGACGCACATCAATGGCACAGATGTACACACACATGCATACACACAAAGAACCACTACATATTGTGCAGTAATGCATGCACACATATGACATAGACAAATGGACATGCATGCATAGCAATAATGCATCGATGTCTGCTCTTCAGTACCCACCCATACCCTTCTCTAAATGTTAGAATATTGTTTTTTTACCTACACAAAGTAGCTAACTGATCTCCTTTCCCAACTAGTTTGTCAGTTTCTAAACAGGTTAACACATGCACACACACACACACACAATATGAATCTCCACCCATCCACGCAAATGCACACGGACAGACCAGACCGGTCCATCCGTGACTATTAATGGTAATCAGTGGGGTAATGATGACGGAGCTGTGACTGCTTCTTACTTACTGGTAGCTGATGGCCATGTCCTCTGACAGCTGTCAGCCGCCATGGCAACGCCGCCAGGGCCCTCCTTAGGACTTATTTCAGCTCAGTGCATCAGCTGTGACGGCACTTCACACACAGGCCTGTTGATTATCAGCATCAGCGGGCCGGCGTGGAAAGACTTCTCCGTCCGCCTGTCTGCTAATGACAGCCACCACGATGGCGGATGACGGGGGGAAGAGGACACGGCCTGTCACTTTGATTCACGCGGCGGCGGCTCCGACCGGGTGGCCGCTCGCCAAAGTCTCAACAGTCGTTATATCCCCTCCTAAATGACATTTAAAGTGTGAAGCGATGGCTGTCCTTGTGGCTCAGTCACCCCGGGCCGGGCCCCGGACTCGAGCGCTGAACCCCGTGCCAAGTTTTGCGGCGAGGTTGCGAGCCCTGGAGCGAATTCTCCTTGCTCAGATGCTCCGGAACAACTGACTGACATGGTTGAATGTCTTGAATGTGACCTTGATGATGGATGCTGTCAATGATCTAATATGTGTCTGTGATTTTCTTTCTTTTTCTTTCTTTCTTCTCTGCTGCATTCTCTGTCTGTGTCTCTCTCTGCCCTCACGCTCTCTAATCAGTTCAATTCAATGGATGCTTTATTGGCGTGACACAGCTATTCCATACATTACCAAAGCAGAAGGGGGACAAAATGAATTACATTTTCTACAGAACAATAACAATCCCAGAAGAGCAGATTAGCTTCCCTACCGTGTTATTATTTATTCAGCATCGCTGCCCATTTCCCTTAGCTTGACAGCGGTCAACACGATTTGCAGCTGAATTGCACACTGACTCTTCTCGCCACTCCTTCTCTCCGCAGTCTATCCGGGAGGTAACGGGGTACGTGCTGGTGGCCCTGAACCAGTTCGACTACCTGCCGCTGGAGAACCTGAGGATTATCCGAGGGACCAAGCTGTACGAGGACCGCTACTCCCTCGCCGTCTTCCTCAACTACCGGCGCGACGGCAACTTCGGCCTGCGCCAGTTGGGACTGAAAAACCTCACAGGTGAACGTCTGAAATTTGCCTGTCGGTGTTTGGTTATTGACCTTTGTCTGTAGGTGTTTGTCTTTGGGGTGTTTGTTGAGTATCTTCACACCTTTTGAGCAAGCCAATCCATGCTGAACTGATCTGTGCTCTCCTGGCCAGGTTGCTGATGGATCTGTAAACAGGTGCTTGTTGAGTGGAAGCTGCTTGAGATTCTCACCCCAGTCTATCATCCTCCACTTATCATCTGATGTTTTCTGTCAGTCAGGTTGTCAAGTCTGCAGCTGACAAGTAACGCACTTAAACATGGTGTTATGCTAATTCCAGACAAATAAGTCTTCTCCTTGTGCGGATGTTTGAAGTGGATGAATCGCCCCAGTTCCCTCTCTCTATCTCCGGCTACAAAAGGCAGTTCTGACATTGGTTCTTGGTCTCCTCGCAGTACCGAGCATACAGTATTGCTGTACGCTGTGTTAAAAACCTCATCGTTTTGCTTTGATAGCGAAGCACATTGCTCAGCATGAGTATTGACAAAACTTCCCAGAATCAATTAGGGGGTATCTCTGTTCTCAATCTTTTATGAAGCTCTGACATTTTTCAACCCGCAGTTGAGTCAGAAAATGACTGCAATCAGCGCGGCGATGTGGGCCTGGTTACGAGGGAACAGGACGTGATGGTCAGAAGCAAATGTTCTGATATTTTGAAAGCTATTTCTGGAACTTTTTATTGACTTTACCGAGAGGTAGTTAACAGCTAAAGGGGGGGGGGGGTTTAAATGAATGCTTCACAGATTCTCTCCCTGAAACTTCATTACTCACTTCACTCACTTCATTATTCTGCCTCAAATTGCTATCCTTGGAGTCGGCGAAGACAATAAAGGGTGTTGTTCAAATTGAATTCGGCAGCGATCAGATCTTCCTTGACTTACCAGTGAGTCTTAGCTGTTAAGCCGTCAATAGTTCTGCTTTACCCACGCAGAGTTGTCCCACCCTTTGTTTCTGAAAGGATGCTATTGGCAACAATAAGTCAATGTCGCTTTGACTATATCCAACTATAAGCTGGTGAGGATATACCTGGAATTACTGAGAAAATACCAACAAATGGCAAGTGATTCAGGGACCGCTTCCAGGCAAATGTATGCACACACACACACACAGAAAATATATGCTTGCGAAATATACTTGCAAAGAGAGGAGTTTAATGCACAAGTGATAATTGGACATTGTAGTTGCTTCCTCCTGGTTTAAGGCAAATTTGAGATCTTAATCGCTCTTTTACCCACACATGGGACCAAAATAGGCCTAGCCTAAGTACGACTGTTACTGTAATGATAATTTAGCCTCTCACACGGATCTGATGCCGTCTCGCCGAGCTGTGAAGCGCTTTTATCTCCTCTGTCATTTCCATCCATCGCTCACCCTTGTGCGCAAAGTATTCTCGTCTGATTCTCACCCCGCTCAGCATTCAAGCCGAGCCCGTTTCTTCACAAGTTAGAGGAGGGAGTGAGCGTGAGCGCCGATAAATACTAAGTAGCAAAACACGTTTTCTGCGTGGGCGGCCCTGCTTCTTTATGAAGAGTGCAACCTTACTCTTCTGGGTTTCCTCCGGGCACCGTGACCCCGAGGTCAGCCGGAGACGAAGCTCTTGACTTGCAAATAAGATGTAGAGCTTTTCCACCGCAGGGCTAAGTGGGGTACAACACGAGATCAGAGGCATTACTTGTTCATTCTGAAGCTAAAGCCCACCTCACAGATCTTCTTTGTCAGTGATAAACACAGAGAGCAGCAAATAATTTGTGTGTTGGTGAATAATAATGAGAGCAGTGATATCGGTGAGTCCTGGTCTGCCCTTTGGTCTGCCCTTTTGGCCCTGCCCATGGTGAAAACCCTGCTAATGTTTTCTCTTTTTTTTTTTCTTCCTCTGGTGCAATCATAACAGAAATTATGTTTTCCCCGTTACCTCAGCCTTCTACACACAAGCGTCGGTGGGTTTAACGATTTAACAGTTAGCGCAATAGAACGCCATGCATGTCACCAGCGATGAGGGACGCCAGTGAAGTGTGTTTAGCATTGGCTTTCGCTGCACATTTCTCTATCAGGCTAAGCTACCAGCGCCAACACACTGTACTGCAGGCGCACGGAGGCTGTTTCTCGCGCACATGAACTTGTTTCCACTCAGCGGCGCATTGGAAGCAATATGCAAAGCATGACTCCAGCGATGACAAGGAAACATCGAGCAGGCAACATAAGAAAGACGGTGTCATCACTTTGTGCTGGATGTGTCAAGAATACCGTCTATACCGGGAGACTCGAATATATTCGCCGCGCTTTGTAGGGAGGAAGCATGGCAGCGAGTTTGTGTCTCCCCCCCTTTTCCAAACCCTCTTTCTAAATAATTCAGATCTCTCTCATTGTTCTCTTCCAACTGTTTCTTCCTGGTGATCCCCCAGAGTGGAGAGGAACAACACAGCCGTCCGCCGCTGGATGTGCAGCCATGTTCTGCCGTGTTATGTTCCATCTCGCATTCCTTCTGGTATGTCGCGCTATACTCTGGGAATTGCATTTGTCCACCACCACCAGCTTTTTTTTTTTTTTTTGCCAAGCCGGTCCTTTTCATTGTGGTGCCAAGTTGAGGCCAGCGCCGGGGGAGCCGAGGCTGGACGCGGCGAGAGTCAGGCTGCTGTTTGAAGTGCCATCCGTGGCCCGGAGCCACGAAGTGAAAGGGAAGTTGTGCAGAGCAGCCATGGCCTGAATCCGCTCTACTTCATCACTGCCTCGCTCGCTCACTCGCTCGCTCTCACCCCACTGTCTCTCACTCCTGCTAACAAGTCCAACAGAATTGAACAGAATAGAAAAGAGTGGCGTGCAGTACAATAGAGTGAAGTAGAGACAAATAGAGTACAGTAGAGTACGAAGCAGAGTAGAGAAGAATAGACTAGATTAGAGTAGAATAGAACAAAGTAGAATAGAATAGAGTACAGTACAATGCAGTTGAGTAGAACAGAAAAAGAGTACAGTACAGTAGAATAGAGTGGAATCCAGCACAGGAGTAGAATAGAATAGAGCAGAGCAGAATAGAATACAGTAGAGTAGAATAGAGCAGAGTACAGTAGGATAGAGCGGAGTAGAATAGAATAAAGTACAGTGGATTAGAGTAGACTGGAGTAGGGTAGAATAGAATACAGTAGAAGAGAGTAGAATAGAATATAGTACAGTACAGTGCAGTGGAGTAGAGCAGAACAGAGTAGAATATAATGAAGTAGAATATAATCGAATACAATAGAATAGAACAGTGCAGCGAAGTAGAGCAGAATAGAGTACAGTAGAGTATAACAGAGTGGAGTCCATCACAATAAAGCAGAACAGAATAGAATAGGGCAGAGTAGAGAAGAATAGAATAGAATACAATAGAATAAAATAGAGCAGAGTAGAATAGAACAGAATAGAAAGTGGAATGGAGTAGAGTACAATAGAGCAGAGTAGAATACAATAAAGTAGAGTGGAGTCGAGTGGAATAGAATAGAGTAGAACACATTCCAGTAGAACAGAGTGCAGTACAGTACAGTGAAGTAGAGCAGAATAGAGTACAGTTGAGTAGAATAGAGTAAATTAGAATAGAAAACAATACAGTAGAACAGAGCAGAGCAGAATAGAATAGTGTGGAATCCAATGAAGTAAAATTGCGTAGAATGGAATAGAATATAGTAAATTAGAATGGAAAACCATACATTAGATCAGAGTGGAATCGAGCAGAGCAGAGCAGAACAGAATAGTGTGGAATAAAATCAAGTAGAATAGAAATGTAGCTTTATTCAAGAGGGACCCAGACACACGGAGGCTGTCTCACATCACCGTCTTGTAGCCCAGATGGCCTGGATGGGCCAGAGACAAGTCAGTTGTGTCCCAGTTTGTTCTGTTGCAGTTGTCATCATCATCAGCGCGCGCCGCCGAGGGAGGAAATGAGGCCGCGGCGCCGGGACGGATCCACCTCTGCACATCACGCAGCACAGATCAGCACCCTTCCCCTCCTTCAGAGTGCTCCAGCGGCTCCCAAGGCCGGCCGTCTCATCCATTCCGAGGCCTTTGATGTCGCTGTCATATTAGTCCATCGTTTCTCCGCCAGCGGCTCCCGGGAGACATGTTAAAACGATCAATACAATCCATTAGCGACACATATACGAGGATAAAGCTTATTAACTACATAAGGGGCTAATGGAGAGGAGGCGCACACTGAGACCCTTTCAGCGCCGGGACCCGCCCGCGCTCGAGCTCGGGTCGAAATTCCCCGGGATGAAGTCAATTTTGCCGCTAATATATTGCGATATTGCACTTATTGATTTCTTCCGGAGCGCTCTCTGGGAGCTGTGAATGGACTCTCTGGGTTTTGAGGGGGAGGGGTGGGGCAGGGGGGTGGGTGGGGGTTGGGTCTGTGGCAGAGCAGGGATAGGACTCCCTTCGATGCACCTTTCAATCAAGCTTAGCTTAGTTATCCTCATGAATATGAAACACGAGGCGCACTCTGAGAGCTCAAGCTGGGAAAAAGTTGAGGGATGGTGTGTGTGTGTGTGTGTGTGTGTGTGTGTGTGCGTGCGTGTGTGTGTGCGTGTGTGTGCATGGGTGTAAAGAAGTGAATATGAAACGTAAAAGACTCTTAGCCTAAGAGTGGAAAGTTAGGGGGATAGCGTGTGTGTGTGTGTGTGCAAGTGAATATGAAGCACAGTTATCAGAAGTTGGGAAAAGTTGAGGGATGGCGTGTGTTTGTATGTGTCTATGTGTGTGTTTGTGTGTGCGCAAGTGTGTGTAGAAGTGAATTTGAAAAGTAAAACACACTCTTACCTAGTGTAAGTGTGTGTGTGTGAACATGAAACATAAAACACTGTCTTAGATGAAGCAGGGGAAAGTGTGTGTGCCTGTAGAAGTGAATATGAAAAAAGTGCATTCTTACCTGAAATAAGGGAATTTTGAAGGATTGTGTGTGTGTGTGTGTGTGTGTGTGTGTGTGTGATGCAGTCAGAGCGCCTGTGTTTCTATCCTCCTTTCTCTGTCTTCCGTCCAACCTGATCACCTCCACGTCATCACTTAACCTCCTGATCTCTGCCAAGAGAAAGCAGAGGCAAAAAAACTCCAAACGAGTGCTAATTTCTACCTCTCTCTCCCCGCAGCCGAGTGTCAAAAAAAGGTTAAACGCAGCCGCTTCCTGACATTTCCGACGCTCCCGCCGTCTATTTTTTGACGCCGCGGCGACCAGCGGCGCGCCGTTTCCCGCCTATGCAAACAGTTTCCCAGCTTCCCGTCTGGAGTCGCGTGAACCCCGGGCAGCCTCTGTGCTTTCGCATGGTAATTACAGCCTGCTGCCCCGGCAAAATAATAACAGCCTCAATAAGGAGCACAACACAGATGAGCGTTCCGATTTAACACCCCCCCCCCCCCCACCCCACCCCCCCCCACTCTCCCTTTTTCTCATTTCATCCTGTCTCATTTTTTTTCGATTTGTTTGGTGTTGTTGATCCATTTTTCTAACCGCCCGGCGCCTGTACCGCGTCTGTCCAAAACGAAGCATCCAATCTGAGGCCCCATCTGCTGAATGATCCTCTCTCGTCGCACGCATGTACACAAGCCTGCGTCTTACGCCAAGGCGATATCCACTCTTTCATGGCCCATCTGCTCTCTCTTTATCTATCCCATTTTCTGTCTTTTCTTCGCTCTCTTTGCCCCTCTCTCTCTCTCTGTCTCTCTCTCTCTCTCTCTCTCTCTGGCTTTCGGTCTCTCCACATCTATCAGTCGGTTGTCTCGATTTTTCGCGCCGCTGCCTTTTGCGGAGACGCGTGCGACGTAACGCCTGCGCCGGCTTGTACTACACCCGCCGTGCGCGACGCCCGCTTGAGCGCATGCGATCTCCCGCCGGGAGTCGGCAGGCGTATTCTCCGTAGCCCGTCGCATTTGTTCAAGGGGAAAATCTCGATGATCGTACATTAACTCCCGACCGGCGCGTGCTGTTCGGCGTCTCGTGGCGCCGCCGGCGGCGCGCAGGGGAGCCAGGGACGGGGCGGGACAAGGTGAAAGGGAAGGACGCAGCGAGTCAGTGTCTTCCCCCCAAGACAAGAGGGCACGGGGGGGGGAGGGCATAAAATTGCTGCTTCCTCCTGATAGGATCCCCCAGACTTCCATTCACTGTCTAACTACAAGGAGAAAAGAAAGAGTGATCCCCCCCACAGGAGGCAGGCGAGATTGGTTCTGCGCACGTCGCCGGCATTCAGTCGAGCCTCTCGCCTGGCAGCCCGCAGACCTCAGGTCTCCTCCAATTGTGTGTCTAATTGATTACTTCCCATGCAATTACTCCCGTGTCACACTCAATATTTCAGCGCTCCAGGAAGGGGGCAAGAGGGACTTTCTTTTTGAAGGACAACATTCATATTGTCACATTTGCGAGCCCTAACGTGGATCGTGAGGAGGCACATGTTAAACTGAAGTCCGGAACGGGCCATCAGTGACGGTCGGTGTTAATTGATTGCGCTGTAATGCCACTGTGCGATAGCGATAGTGACACTATTAGAGTAGATAGCCGGTCTTTCGGGGCAGGGGAACAGCAGGGCCGCATTTCTTAAAAAGTTTCTATTAGCTGTGGGTTTATCTTTGTGCCACTGTAACTGAATGAAGCTAACAAGGTGCTACACCATGTATTTGCATGCTTTCAGTTACATGCTTGGTATTTTCAGACTTTTGGCTAACCTGGATGAAGAGTAATGTTTCCTCCCATATTTTATTACATGTCAAAAAACAAAAGACAAAGTCATAACCCAGGTCTGCAGACATTGTTTCAGGCTCAAAGATCCTGTTTTGGGGGGTTTTTATTCACTGTGTTTTTCCGGCGCAGGTCCATCCAACCATGTCGGTCACAACACGGCCTTCTGGGTGCAGTGTTGCCTTTTCCTGCTGTTATTTTTTTTATTTTTTTTTTGTTCTCCACTGTTTAATAATGCTATGTTTGAGATTTCATAAGCAGAAAATAACAGTGCTTTATGAAATATTAATGGACAACAACAGCACAACCTGCCCTGAGAAAAGAAAAATAATAATACAAAATCAGTACATGGGTCCTTGCCAATTAAAAACATATCTGTGTGTGTTTGTGTGTTTGTGTGTGTGTGTGTTGCATATATTAATTTATTGGACTCTGGATCTGCAGCACATTAAAGTTTTTCAAAAGTCCCCTGTGTCTGACCAGACTCTCTTTTCCCATTAGTGTTACAAGACTTGAGTTTAAACAACCATTAGGCACAATATGTAATAATATCACCTTACAGTATGTCTATGACATGTTTTTCCCTAAAACACTGCCAGACAAGCCTTTGGAACCACCCTGACACAGCAGAAACCTATGAGACCAAGTAGCTTTTAATAAAACCATTGTGCGGAATGAAAAATAGGGTGGGAAACCAAAAAGAAAAAAAGAAAATGTCCTTTAAAAAATCAAGACTTTTTTTGATGGCATGTGGAGAAGTGGGAGGTAGATAATAATTACACTAAGATCAAATGGAGCGGCTGCTGCTCATACTATTAAAGCAGCCTAACAGTCCTGGATAGACGCCCTGTGGTGGAGCCCGGATTCCATATTATGATAATTATGAATTAAGAAAGGGAAGGATGAAAACACATCTCCTGGCTTTGCTCCAACCAGTAGAAAGTGCCTTATAGCATACTTTCAATACCTACTTCTTCATGCCATTGATTAAAAATAAGAGGGAAGCAGATAACGCATCTCGACTGCTCTTTGATCCTGAAACACAGGGGGTTTAATACCAAAGTTGGGGCACACAGATGACGGCTGCATGCGATGGCCCATAATTGTTTCTGTTGAGTTAAAAGCTGCCCTGTTTTCCTAGCATGCTATTCCTATGACATGTCATGCAATTACAGAGCTATCATCCAATTTTCCCCGGAAATGGAAGTAAACCAGAAAATGTTTTGCTGAAGCCACTTGCCCAAGAGACAGCTAGGGGCCTTCTTCACCAACACCTCTGGTCTTTGACATTTCGAATGCATGTGAGGAAAACACTGGATGCTCGGACGTTATAGAGGTGCTATGGAACAGAGTGGTTTCAGAAATTGTTCAGAAATAAAGTAGCACTCACCCCCATTTTAGTTAATGAACAGTACTTCTAACGAGATGTGTGTATTTACCCATTTCTGTACTTGTTTGTGCTTTTTTTTTTACATGCATTTTTTGGACCATGCTTATGTGTGTTTGTGCTAGTATGTTTATGCTTGCAAGCGTGTTTGTGTGTGCATTCATGTGTTTGCGCACTTGCATACATCCGTGCAATTGCGCTTGGATTCATGCGTGTTTGTCTGTGTGTGCAGAGTAAAGCCGAGCACTGGGTTCATTGTCCACTGAATAATTCACATTGCCCTGGCTCACGATTGCTGCAGGGACCGGCCTACAAAGACTCTCACTATCCTTGCTGATTAGAAACATCACCCAACCCGAGTCTTCCTCTCTCACCTCCGCCTCACCTTTTTGCCAACCAGAATCCAGAATCTTGCCTAAACATGCCTACGTACCCCTCCGCTAACAGTTTTACCTTCCAAACTGAATGTCTCCAGCGTCTGGAAGTGAGAGCTGACTTTCACCTCATTAAAAGTTAAAGCGGGCGTGCGAGGAATTTTAATGTCAATTAATAATCAAAACACAGGCCTCTCTCTCTCTCTCTCTCTCTCTCTCTCTCTCTCTCTCTTTCTCCCACATTCCCATCCCCCCGGGCTATGGTTTAGATGAGGCTAAGAGCTGCCATGATGTAGATGTAAAACTGGTTCAGAGACCAGTAGGACTCTATTCACTTAGTTGAAACCTCTGCTGAATTGTACCCTGTTGTTCTGGCATTTGGCTGGAGGGTGTCGGTGTGTGTGTGTGTGTGCGTCTGCTTGAGTATGTGTGCCGGTGATGTACTTTGCTCCATATGTTGCATAAAATATCATGTTTTTCCCCAACCACTTGACCATGTCTGAAGTCTGTGTTTGCTTGCAATCTGCTCCAGGTTGGCGGAAAACAAACAGGGCCGCTCCACTGTACAGGCTGTGCCAAGCTTCTAACATTCCATTTCTATATAGAGGGCCCACAGAGATGTTAGCGCAATACTCAGAGGGCCGAGCCAATTATTGCAGCCACGCCACAAGCCTTTGGATGGGGGGAATGTGTGAGATGTTAGGGGGAGTAAGGGGGCAGAGGACGGCTGATTGATGATGGATCATGCCTTAAAGGGAATGTTCACAGTTTTTAGAAGCTTATCCTAATGAACGCTAATCAAGCCCCCTCTTAAAAAGAAGGTTAAGCATCTATAGAAACTGATTAATTAAGCCTTCTCTTAAGGCTATGCTAGTGCAATGCAGTGGTCTGTCCATCACTCTCAAAAATAGTGTTTCATTCCATTACACTATACCGAGTCCTATCTTCTGAAATGTTACAATTTTAAAATGAAATGTGTTAAAAGATAGCTACCAATTAAAGAAATAAAATAAACAAAATGGTGGCATGGATACTACAAGTAGTACTACTACTGCTGCTATACTACTACTACTACTACTGCTGATGTACTACTGCTACTGCTAGCCTTCTGCTACTAAAGTACTACTACTGCTACTAATGTACTACTGCTACTGCTAGCCTTCTGCTACTAAAGTACTACTACTGCTACTAATGTACTACTGCTACTGCTAGCCTTCTGCTACTAAAGTACTACTACTGCTACTAATGTACTACTGCTACTGCTAGCCTTCTGCTACTAAAGTACTACTACTGCTACTAATGTACTACTGCTACTGCTAGCCTTCTGCTACTAAAGTACTACTACTGCTACTAATGTACTACTGCTACTGCTAGCCTTCTGCTACTAAAGTACTACTACTGCTACTAATGTACTACTGCTACTGCTAGCCTTCTGCTACTAAAGTACTACTACTGCTACTAATGTACTACTGCTACTGCTAGCCTACTGCTATCTTACCCACACATATCTTATCCACCAAAATCTAGGACCTTTGACCACAATTCACAACCATGTCTGACATGGATTATAGATGATGTTTGCACTGTTCCAATGTGTTTAGAAATCATTTGGCTAGCTAGCTGTAGCTTGCAAAGAATTGTAGTTAGCTATAAAACTAGTTGCTGTATGCATAACCGTCCCACATCGAGCATTTGTTGTTGTAAAGCCTGTACAAAAAAGCCCTACATTGAATGAAAATGATAAAATATTTCCACTGTGAAAGTAATTGCCATGAATGCACCGCAGGTCTGCACAGAATGTGAGCTTGTTTGATAACTCATGCTGTTAGCACTGTCAACATGGCTTTGCAGCAGCACACACCATGCACCCGGCTCTTGTCCTCAAAATATTGCAGATGACATATGAACTGGATACACACGCGCACGCACACACACACACACACACACACACACACACACACACACACACACACACAAAAGGCTTCATTGGCCCTTTTGCCCTTTGGAATTTATTGAGCTTGAATCCTTTCCTTGATCTCCAACATCTACACGCTCCCCTCTCTATTTTTGCCAAGTCTCTCATAAGTCTGAATAGAAAATCAAAACACACACTCGCTATGATTGTCATTTTCAACAGTGAATTCAGATCAGCTGCTGTCATCGTGGTTTCACTGTGTCAGTGTATGGCTATGCAGCCCTGGCAGGCAGTGCTTACTGTGATTCTGAAGGCCAGACTGTGTTTCAGACAGGTCTTTGATGTCAGAGACACCCTGCACCCCGCTCAGAGGAGCAGCAAAATGAGTGGCAGAGCAAATAAAATAGAAGTTGACTGGCAGCCCACTTGGTCTCAAAGGCCACTGAGGAAAATGTCACTTTTTATCAACTTTGTTATGAGGCTTTAAATGGACACCTGCAGACTTTGAATGATGAAAGGTTCCACTGTTGAAGAAGTGAGGTGTTTAACGTGACTGTAAAAAAGAATATGATACAGCGGTAAGAGAGACTGTCACAGTTTTGATCAGGGGCATCAATTCACTAAAATTTAATATATGGCCCCCCTGCATCTAATATCATTTGCCAACAAAACTTCAAACCTGCTTATATCAACTGAATTTTAGGGGACAAGTGGAACAATGACTCACTGTGATAAATTATTAGATGCTTAGGCGTAGGTATGGCAAGTGTCACACTTTACCCAGTTGTCCAAGGTTTTGATCCTCCAAAACAACCAGTATTCATCCCTGCCAAAATATTTATTACATTACTATTAATTACAGTGTGTGTTCATTGGTGCTCAGTTGTCTGGAGTGTCCTAAAAAAAGATTCTAGATCACAGACGCTTTAAATGGCCATGCACTATTGAGGCTTGCTCTCCTTGAGTTTGAATGAAGCAGTCCATGTTCCTGAAACAAACTTAATCACCCCCCCCCACCCCACCCCCCTCCCCACACTCAACCGCACAAACACACACATCACCCACCCCGTCTCCGACTCCTCCCCTCATCTCTCCCCTGGCAGCTTAATAATTAATATGCTTATTTTTTGCCCGCTGGGCCGAGGCCTTGGGTAAGTGGAGCAGGCGTTGGTGGGGGCGGCCGTGGGTAATGGGACATGAAAAGGACCGCTCTGTTCATCCCGGGCTCCCATGGAGCAGCGGTGGATGTTACTGTACGCAACGCCAGGCATGACTTCACCAGCTAAACATAAAGAGCGTTCCCTGGCTGCTGCCACTTCTCCATGGCACCTTTTATTTGTTATGATGCTACAAAGATCTGGCTCCCATCAGTACTCCTTTTTGAAGCTCTTCCCGTGCCAACTGCCACCACATCTACCAGGCCGTCCCCTTTTGATAATGTTATATTACATTTTCCACTCTGCTAATGTGGCAACCAGGCTGACCCTTTAATTTAACCATACACAGAAGTTGGGGTGGGAAGCATGGGTGTGACCTGAATGCATTTAGTCCATAGGTACATTTCCAGACTATTCTTGTCCGCATCTAGCTTGGCCCTCCCTGTTGTGGCCATATTTGAATTACATCATACTCAGGGTGAGAAGCCTTATCTGGAAGACAGTGAAGCAGAAGAAAACAGAGGCAAATTCAACCAGTCTTTGGACAAAAATACAAGTTAAACTTGGCAAGCCTAGTTGGGGCGAATTCAACTATTTGACCCATAAATGGTACTGGACCCTCTTTTCGTGTAGGTTCCAGAAGATCCTTCCTCCCTACTGAAAGTCAGTGAGACATAGGGCAAAATTTTCAGGCTCTTGGGAAATGCCCTGTGCTCTAAAACAGCTGCTGTGGCAGAAAATGGAGTGCGCCTCAGCGAGCCTATGTATGGAAAGTCGCGCATGCGCGTTTAAACAATTGGGAGTCAGTCAGTTAGAGACAAATACTAGTATTGGATGGTCCCGCTCCACGGTCCAGCAAAAATATAGGCTTACACCAAAATTATCCTTTTATATTGTTGAGAGTTGAATCCAGCTGGAACATCCATGATGTTTAAGATAAGTCCTGCTCACTCCAGTGGTTCACCTATCCAAAATGTTAGCTAATGTTAGCTATTAGCTAACATTGCTACCTCATGTTGTTAACATGATATTTATATCCAATCCAGGTCATTAGCAGCCTTTATCTAGTAGTAATATGCCAACATGATGTTCCATATACTTGCTGGGGCTTCTTCTTTGGAAGTCTAATTGTGTCTTTGTGACTTTAGCCAGCTGAAACTGCTAATGTTAAAGCTAGTTGGCTTCAGCTTACACAATTAGAGCTAGTTGGCTTGGAGCTAAAAAATAATGTAAATAAGTAGCTTACTGCTAACAGCCTTTGATATAGACCTTTGTGGGTGACTTGGTCTCCTTCTCATGTCTTGATGATATTGAAGGATAATCTTTTGTCCAAAGACCAGTTTAGTTCAGCTTCAGTTTCCATCTGCTTCACTGTCCTCTGGGTAGAGCAGGTAGGCAACCGTATGCCATGGAGTGCTGCGAGTCTGCAGGTTTTCCTTCCAACCGAAGACTACACCAGCTGATTTCACTGGTCAGTTCCTCCTCTCTGGCTGAAGGCGTGCTAATCAGTGAAACCACCTGCTGTAGGCTTTTGGCTGAAATGAAAACCTGCAGATTCTCAGCCCTCCATGGCACACGGTTGCCTATCCCTGGGGTAGACTTTCCCACCCCGAGTAAAGCCCGAAATCAAACACGACTGCTGTGTGAATAAAGTGAATGGCATGGCCTGTCGTGTGTTATTGAAAGTCTCTCAGCTGGCCTGAGCAAACAGGGCCTCAGTGACGTGTTGTTGCCTTAGCAAACCATGCCCTGACTGTAGCCAGCTTCCTCTGTGGTAAAGCCAACACACTTGGTATGCTTGTGGTATGATATGCTCTCTCTGTCTTCCCCTCCCTCTCTCTCTCTCTCTCTCCCTCTCTCTCGGTCCCTCTCAGCCCCTGTTTTGTTTTCTCTGTCCATTCCAGAGAGTGTGGCTCATTTTAATTCAGCTGGCAGGCTGATCACACATCAGCCTTGATAAGCTAAGTGGCCCTCAGCAGCAGCCATTGAAGGTCCTTTCACTCTCTTCTAATCGCTCATTTGATTGTCCACATGATAGTCCTTTCCTTTCTTCCTTTGTCTCTTTCTTCATTTCTGGCTTTGTTTCTTTCTTTCTCCCTCACAGATTTGTCTTATCTGTAGTTATTGTAGTCTGATTTCTCCTCCTCCTCCTTCTCATCCATAAGGCTCAGATTACTAGGGTTTTATCACAGCTTAAGTTGGAAATAAGCAAGGGTGCCCCCCACCCCCCACCCCATCCCCCTCACCCCATCCCCCTCACCTCCCCCTTCACCATTTTGTTATGATTTTATTTTTCTTCCTCTCGTCTTTAAGCAGATGCTTCGCCCTGCTCTGGTGTAATTCCATAATCCCTAAATCTGGGCCATTTTTCATAAAGACTCATAGGAAACAATTGCGTGAGGGATGGGCCAAATTTAATCAGCAGCCCTTAAACGCAATTACCTCGGTGGAGGAGAGGCGCGCATTCGTGGGGGGGGGGGGGGGGGGATGGGGGGGCCGTGGCCGACGCCCCCATGTCACCTGCTGTAGCTCAACAAACATCTCCACACTAACATTTCTCCTTCAAGCCGACACCAAGGATAAACAAGACAGTACATACCACTAGAGTTAGACCGATATATCGGTTTTGCCAATATATTGGGCCGATATTGTCCTTTTATTAAAAAGATATTGGCTGGATATTGGCCTGTCAGTGTTGTCCATATCTGGGGAATCACTGAATCTTTAATTTTTTTGAAGTTTTTGGTCAAATTCATAGATATTGAATATTGGTTGGCTATTGGCAGCTCCAATCCAAAAATATCAGTGGTGGTGTTTGCCTCCAAACCCCATATCAGTTGAATGTTAGATCTAAACATAAACCAAAAATAATGTTTTGAGCTTCAATTTCGGCTATTAGCTGTAATTAAACTGAATATTTGAATATGAATTTGAATAAGAATACTAAAAGGTAATTGTGCTTTTGCCATCAGGGGCTGCTAAACTGCGGAAGCCCCTATTATCATTATTATTATTATTGAAATTTATTGACATCCCCTCTGGAAATACACCACTGGCAGAATGCCAAATGTAGATAAAAGACACAACTAGAAATAGTGCTTATTTGTTGTATTATGAGATGCGTGGATTTTGATTTCAATTAGTTTTAGATTAGATAATGTTCCGAGTCGACATGTTGCAGCTGGTTCAATCTGACCGGTAGCTATTCCAGATTTCAGACCGAAATGATTTGCTGTTTTCCAGTGTTCTACGGCTCGTTTCTTTACCTAACACCGTTTTTTACACCCTTGTCCCAACTCAATTTTTCCCGTATACGCGTCCAGGCAATGATTTCTCCCTCTGTCCCCAAAAAGACAGCCATTTCTCCTGCCACCTCCTTTTCCATTTGCTGTTACTATTTTATCAGCGGCCCTTACTGCACTCCCGGTGAGATTTATGTCTTTTCAACCGCCGTCTTTTATTTATTCCCAATGTCATTTGTTCTCAACTGCCTTCACAGGGGGGCCTGCCACTTGTTTTTCACCCAAACCCGCTACAGGCTACAGCCACGCAGGAAGAAAAAAATAAAATAAAACGCTTCTTTCGCATCGGAAAACAGTCCTTGGTGAGGCTGAGGCTGAGCAAAGACTGCTCTCTTATCGGGTTTTGAATTCAGAGGTCTTAGCATTGAGATGGGAGAGGTTGTTTTGTGCACGATAATCACACAGGGCGCATGTGACGGCGTGCACGTGACGGTGTGCACGTGACGCCGTGCACGTGAAGCCGTGCACGTGACGCCGGATGCTGCCACGGCTGCTCAGCCGTGAATGTCAGCGTCACCATGTTAAAATCAAATGTGTGTTTAATGTGTTGTTTCCACATCCCCACACACTCTTATGCGCACGCACACAGACACACACATGCACATACACGAAGAAAACACTCGCTCTGTTCTTTCTCTCTGATATCCTCCTTTTTCTCTTCCATCTTAGTCTCACTCATCTCGCTCTCCGTAAACCTTTGCCAATTCATCACTTTGCTTTTCTACCTCTTTCTCTCTGTCTTTATTTCTTCCTGTCGCTGTCTCCATCCTGCAGTCGTCTACCCCCCCTCCCCACACCCCTACACACACACACACACACACGCACACTCCACACGCACACTGCCCACGCTGCCGCTCCTGACCGCGGCGCATTCAGAGACAGCCGAGTCCCAGCGCTGTCGTCCCTCCGGTGAACCTCTCGTAAAGCGCTTTTATGTAGTTGAGTTAATGCAGTTGTTCTTTTCAGGTCAATAGTTAAACACATAAAAGCGCAATTACATTTGAATGGGCGCCGGGCACCGCCATTTCGCCCGGGGAATGCGCTAACGGCGTTAAAATGGCACGGCGTTCCCGTGGGAGGCGGCCCGTCCGCTGACCTTACAGGAGAAGAGGTCAGGGAGTTGATGAGCTTCTTGACGAACGCGCGCCGAGATCCACTCCACGCCGCGGCAGTTACATAACGCTATTCATTGGTTAATGTGATGCTTTGGCAAAATGTGACATGGCTGTTGGGCTGAAATACTCTACTTGTAATAGGTATATGCATGCTTTGCACGTGTGTGTGTGTGTGTGTGTGTTCTTGCAGTTCTATCCTTATGAGGGCCAGATCTCCTCACAAAGATAGAGAGATGAGGAAAATCTTCCAAACATTTTGCAGGTCGTCACGCACTTTCTCTCTTTTTCTTCTTTTTATCATATACATGCACACACACACACACACACACTCACACACTTGCACTATCCCGCTTTTTCTCTTTCACATACATGCATGCACACACAGACACAACCAAACAAACTTTCTCCCCTTTTCTCTCTTTCACACAGATGTACACACACACTTTATCTCTTTCTTGCTCTCTCATATGCATGCAAGCACACACACACACACACACACACACACACACACACACGCCTTTCGACGTGTCTCTTTCAGTGATCACTCAAGCCTATCTCCGCACACACATACACTTTACCTCTTTTTCTCTCTCGCGAACCTGCACACACACACACACACACACACACACACACACGGATCCACCAGCACCTCCTGCAGGACTGGGGGGCGGGGGGACGGGACTGCGCGGCGGCGGCGGATGATGGATGGGAGGGGAGATCACCTATTTGTAGAGGAGAGGCAGAGATTTGCTGTCCTGCCGTCTCCCGTCGGCGGCCGAGCGACACGGAGAGCAAACGGCTGCCAGAGCGCCGGCAGTGATTGACGCGGCGCTGTGTGGCGACGCGTCAGCGCCGTCTGCAAACCCACACAGCACGGTGTCTCCTGTGGTGGAGCTTATTGTCACATGTGTTGTGTGGTTTTTGTATCGGCAATGCAAAGGGTTAGGGTTCATTCATTTCCCCATCGCACACTCACCCATCATCTAGCTGTCAGTCTGACATTTACACATTCTGTCTGTCTGGCTCTCTGTTTGTTTTTCTTTCTTTCTTTCTTTCTTTCTTTCTTTCTTTCTTCACTCATCATCTATCCTTCCACCCAACAGTTACTTATTCAGTCATTCATCAGTTATTCATGTTCCCATCACACATTCACCCATCATCTAGCTATCAAGCTGACATTTACACATTCTGTCTGTCTTTCTGTCTTTCTTTCTTCTTTCTGTCTTTCTTGCTCGCTTTCTTTCTTTCTAATCTATTCTTTCTAATCACCCGTCATCTATTCTTCCAACAATTACTCAAGTCATTCATTCATCCATTCATTCATTCATGTTCCCATCACACATTCACCCATCATCTATCTGTCCATCCGGCTTTTACACATTCTGTCTGTCTCTCTGTCTCTTTCTTTCTTTCTTTCTTTCTTTCTTTCTTTCTTTCTTTCTTTCTTTCTTTCTTTCTTTCTTTCTTTCTACTTATTCAGTCATTCATTCATTCATTTCCCCATCACACATTCACTCATCATTTATCTGTCCATCCAAAATGTACTCATTCATTCATTCATTCATTATTGTATCATCAATCCATCCATTCTTCCAACAATTACTCAGTCATTCATTCATCCATCCATCTATCCATTCATTCATTTATTCATTCATTCATTTTCCCATCACACATACACCCATCATTTATCTGTCCATCCAAAATGTACACATTCATTCATTGTTCTATCATCCATCCATCCATTCTTCCAACAATCATTCATTCATTCATTTTCCCAACACACATTCACCCATCATCTATGTGGCCATCCAACATTTACACATTTATTCATTCATTATTCTATCATCCATCCATCCATTCTTCCAACAATAATTAATTAATGAATTCATTCATTCATTCATTCACTCCTCTATTGTGTGGGAAGTAGCACAAGAGAGACAGTCGGGGCCAGAATAGAATCTTCTTAGTATCTTTTCTTGTCTTTTTTTTAGTTTGTCTATTTCAGCTTCACCGTGAAACCATTGACTGAAAATCTTTTTATCCTCTCCTGCTGGATCAATAGTTGGAGAGGGAGCTGTTGTGTGTGTGTGTCTGTGTGTGTGTGTGTGTGTGTGTTAACCTTTATTCATCCAGCGAAAGTCAACCGAGCATCTTGCTCTTTTCCGGCAACACCCTGCTTGACATTTGTACAGTTTCGCTCATTTTCTCGGTTTCTCAACAGTCTTCTACTGTTGGCTACTGAGCAGATGCATGGGACCAGTGCCTTGCTCAAGGGCTCCTCCACATAAGTTACTGAGGAAAGGGAGAGAGTTATTCATTCACTTTCACCCACCCACATTTCCCCCAGCCGCTCTGGAGATGTGAATCAGCAGCCTTCCAGTCACAAGTCTACTGGTAAAGCAAACTGGTAAATTAATTGATGCTCAAGGCAGGTAAAGTAATGAGGGACTCATTACTGCCTAGCCTGGTATGCCTGAGCCATATGTGTGTGTGTATTGAGCATGCATATACACCCACTTTTTCTTCTGACAGTCTCCTGTGTGTGTGTGTGTGTGTGGGAGTTCATTTCTTATTTTGGCATCTCTGCCAGTCTGTCTGTTGAGTGCAGCCTTGCAACAACTTCAGCCCTCCACTCTGGGGTACAACAGCAGCCCTGCCCCAGAATTTAGTCTTATTGACCCAGAATGCATCCTCATCCTCTCGCAGAGTCTCTGCCCTCTGTTCCCCTGAGCTGGAAGCAGCACTGAGCCGAAACCAAGTCGAAGCTCTCTGAGTCAATGAGACAGTACAGTAGAGACCGACTCTGAAATCCCCCTTCTCAATACAAGTGGAAAGGAAAAAGCCGCTCTGCCTGTCTGTTTCAATGCCTGTCTGTCTGCTTTTCTGACTGTTCAAGTGTCCTTCTGAATTTCTCTCTGCCTGCCTTTCTGTCTCTTTCTAGCTATCTATCTGCCTGTCTATCAAATGTGTGTGTGTTTGGGACTGAGAGATTTTGTGTATCTGTGTGAGTGTGTGTATGTGATGATGGTAGTAGTTTAACACACATCTGCCTCAGTAACAGTATAAACACCAGGGGGGATATTTGATAACGCGGTATTAACAACACAGGAGCAAATCAACCGGCTAGCTAAGTGTTTCTGCTCACACTGTCCTACCTTCTTCATTAAGCAATCCACACAACACACATTAATTCACTCTCACAAAACCATTAATACGGCTTTTTTTTTTCCTGAACACCGGTTTGATATTTGCCTCCCAGACTTAATCAAATTCATCCCCACACTGCAATTAAAAAAAAAAATAAAAAAAAACGGAACGGGCACTTACCGTTGAAATAATTGGCTGCGTACATTTGTTCTGCCTTCCTCAATTTCTTATTATTCTCCTCCAACGGTCACGCAGCCCGGTACCGAGGAGCACTGCGGTTTTTGAAGCTGCGCGCCTGTTTAGAGGCGTTTGGAGCGGCTCTCGGGACAAGTCGGGCGGGTGGGGGGGGGGGGGGGGTAAGTTTGGAGGCACGGGCGCTAGCTGTGTGAACGAACTAATTAAGACGCTGTTTTCTCTACCCACCAAACAATCAACAACAGGATTTAACCGTTGCTGAGCCCCCCCCCCCCCCCCCCCCCCGGGCCACCAACCACACACCCAGTGACTATGCAAATCAAGCATTTACTGTTAATGAAAGCCGGGCCCGCATGTGTTTGCATGTTGTCATATGTATTATGAAGCATGCGGCCGTGCATTATTCATATCCGGGAGACGGAGGCCTTGGGAAATACATTAACCGTCCTGGGCAATGTGCCAGCAGGAGGAGAAGGAAGGAGTCAATTACACTCCTGTAACCGCCGTCTTCATCTCTGTCACGTCACACGCCGTGTTAGCGTGTTGCGTTGCGTGTGTCGGAGTGCAGCGTGCGGGTGGGAAAGCATTAGGGAATGGTGGAGCCTTTTGGGTTGTGCTGAGGGTCACTTGGCGACACCGTTGAACACAGACTGCTTTTTATACCTGTTTATACTGTGTGTGTGTGTGTGTGTATGTGTTGCCCATTATTTCATCTGCTTTTCATCTTTCTCAGTCCTCTGAGGCCCACGGTTTGGCAGCAGTGCCTGACTGTGGTTGTGGCTTGTTCACGTTTGGCTTTTTGGCAGTCATTTCATGTTACATTGTGTGTGTGTGTGTGTGTCTCAAACTAACCCAGAGTCTCTCACCTACTGTATTAAATCCCGCTCCCTTACCCTGATATATCGAGTGTCTTACGTGCTCACAGTCCATACAGTAACAACATAAACACGCGCACACTCACCCCCCAACCAAGTGTGAATGTCAAACAGCCACACAACACACACAACACACATGCACACACACACACCTCGCTGCATGATACCGTAGCAGCGCTTGGACAAATGTTTACCCACCGAGCACATGTTCAAAAACTCACTTGTTCATGTACAGCAGGCAGCCGACCGTGAGCTGCACCTCCATCGCTCCTCTATCGCTTCTCCTGTGTGCTTCTGTCCCTCTTTTCCACCTGGCAGTCACATGCTTCTTGTGTCTAGATACGATTTAAGCTCGATTACGTTTACCTGATGTACTGTACAAATGCGTCACCGGTAAATTTGCTTTTTCCCTTTCCCTCGCCAATCTTTCCCAGATTGCTGCGCGCATCACTCACCCTTGTAACATTCTTTAAAATTAAATGTAAACACCTCGTCTCGGGTGTTTCCCATCCACCAGTATCCCGGAAATCCATTTTTTGGCAAAGACGCCGCTATCTGAGCCCCCTGCCACCTGTTTGATTTGCTTATGTTTCCTGGTTGGATCTGCGCGGTACAGTTTCTTTCCAACGCGGTTCCAGCACTCACTTGGACACTCAATTCGAGGACTTTTAAGTGACTCTCAAGGTCTTATTTGGCGAAATTCACGGACTATATATCGTTATACATTATACATCATAGAGGCCTCAGTTTTTTTATATTCATGACCTGGCCAAGCCGAGAAATCCTAGAGAAATCATTCATTTTACAACCGCTGCTATATCAACACAAATCTCCATCACAGGGTTTTCCCCACAATGTCAAGTGTTGATCCTCGTATGGAGGGAGAGCCAGGGAGTGGAGGCATATTGATGAATTTGGATGCTATATTTTAATAAAAAATCAAGGCCATCCATTCATTTTCCAAAACTTTTAAGGCCTTATTTTATATTTTTCTCAAAACCCAGTTATTATATATGGATCGGAGATACATCGCATTTACACTTTGTTGTTAATGTGCTCTGCATCTTCAATGCGCCTCGGCTGCGTTTACACCTGAATTCGATATGTTTTCCCTCCGTGTGAGTACAGTCCGATCACCCAGGACGCGGGTTAATGCCAGGTGGACGGGGGTCTCTGTCGCGCCTCCCCTTGTCCCGCCAGGTCCCATGCTTTGCTTTGCGTGTCGGTTTGTCCGCTGCCCCACTTTGCCTGCGGCCTCCCGTTGTGCGAAGAAGTTTAATTCCGAATTTCTATCCCTACCTCCCACCAGAGGTGCAGAAAGATGGATGGAGAAGGGGCATGGGGGGGTTGGTTATGGTGGTAATGGCACCACCTCCTATCATCCGAGGATTTTCATTTAATCAGGCCTTTGTGGGACGATGTTGCATTTGTGTGTGTGTGTTTCTGTGCGGTGCTGGCGGGACGTCTCGTGCATGATTATGTGTCTCATCTGTTTCTGCCCCGTGTCAGTAATCTGTTTGTGGGGAGATAGGGAACACCCAAGCCCTGTAAATAATGCAAATCTGCTACTGGGCCTCACGTCGTCTTCCTTTCTTCCCTTTTCTCTCGCTTTCTTTCTCAGTCTTTCTCCGACTCTCTGTCTCTCTCTTCCCCACTCTTTCTCTCCCTCGCACACAAAAGTCAGGATTAGGCATTCTCGAACTCTTGCACGGCAACAATAATCGGAGTCACCCTCCGTGTCCAATCACTCAACGGGCTTTGTGTGTGTGTGTGTGTGTGTGTGGCAAAAGGATTCAATCCCGCCCCCCCGTAAGTCTGTTGATCATCGGCGGACAAGGAAATGCATATTAGGGATGGCGGGATACCCGGCTGTCGTCCCCCCACCTTGATGAAATATGAAATTACAAACTTGTTACAGGCCGCCGTCCCTTGATGGGGCATAAATCCAAGATGGATTTAGTGTCGCGATGGCGGTAGGGCATAATTGATTTTGTCTGCTTGCAGCGTGGGGAAGGGAAGGAAGAGGAAAACAACCAAACAAGAGAAGATCAGGGGGTCGCAATAACAGCAGTATGACATGACTTTGTCTGGGCTCCCTCACAACAACAACTCTCATCAGATCTGTGAGTCTGACGGCCAGACTGGATCAACTGGATCCCCCCCCCCCCCCCCCCCCCCAGGCCTTCCTCTGGGCAATATTGACTATGATGTACGATTCTGTGTGTGTGTGTTTGTGTGCATGTGTAATTGTTTTTTTTTTTTAGTGTCTGTCAGTGGATGAAAAGGAAAGGCAGGGCTAAATGGCAAAAAAGTGGCTACACATTCAGGAGTAGACTCCTATCCAAACTTTATTTTTGTCTGCTTTTAATGATGTTAATGACTTCAACTTTAACATATGTGGCTATATCCACTCAACAGCCTGTAAAATAATAAGATAAGAAAATGTGTAATGAAAAACATGCATAGTGAGAGGCTGGCGGCATCATTACTGAGTTAGCTGCACCCCTCCAGGCAGAAGCAGGCCAGCACCCGGATGGCCCTGTGTGCATCCATCTTGACTGTGTGTCCTCTCTTTTTTCCCCCACAGAGATCCTGAGCGGAGGTGTGTACGTGGACCAGAACAAATTCCTGTGTCATGCGGACACCATCCACTGGCAGGACATTGTGAAAAACCCGCGCTTCAACCCTTTGGTGGTGCCCACCAATAGCAGCGTCACATGTAAGTAACCCACCTTTTTACATACAAACTTTGTGGTCATTCAGGTCCCCAATCTCCATTCTATTAGGAACTATAAGTCAAAACAAAGGGAATCACCAACCGTATCACAACCACACAGCAGCAAAATAGAGGTATATGTCATAAAATAAATGCTTTTTACTGCATATCACATGTCAAAGAGGCCCGTATCTAAGCGCGCCAAGTGGCCAAGTGTGAGCGACGAAAACACCGGCGGCACACAATCACCCCTTGACCCCATTCTGTCACTCTGCTTACCGTAACACTTCACATTAATGCCCTACTCTAATCAGCTAAAAGACATGTTAAAGGAATGCTTATGGTTATGAAGGGATTTATTAGGGTGAAAAAAATAAAACATACTTAATCTGTCAGGGGGTTTGTTGGTGGTGGGGTGCATTAAGTAACTGCTCCTCTGACCTCATTTTGCCCATTCACGCTCCTAATCCCTTATCGTACTGTATGCCCTTTTTGTTTTTAATTTAGTGCTCATGCTGCTTGACACAGGCTTGAACCCCTAATGTTTTTGTTAGGATTGTTCTTCTTGTTCTTGTTCTTGTTCTTGTTCTTCTTGTTCCTGTTCTTGTTCTTGTTCTTCTTATTCTTCTACTTCTTCTGCATTTTCCTCCCTAAAATGATCTGTACTTCAGAGACTGAAAGTGCTAGAGCAACCAAACTTGGTGGATAGGTTTCAAATCTGCCCCACTACTCAGGCAACGCAAATTACACCGATTGGCCAGATGGTGGCGCTATAACAAGCAACTTTACATTTTGGCTAATAACTCCTAAATCTTTTTTCCCTCAGATTCCTTGGCTCAACATGAATCCATTGCACATACGGGCCATGATAGTTTTTCCTCTGTTTTTAAACATATTTTTTGCTATTTCTCCTCCAAAATTGATCTAATCTCGACAAAATTTTGCACACAGCATGTATGGACTTCCTAGATTATGGCTATTACCCAGAGTTTTGAAAATCCAAACCGCTTGGCCATGATGCACAAATGAAATTGATGGCGAAGACACGCAAACAGGAAGTGAGGCGTGATTTCTAAGCGCTTCATAGAGCTCCACAGGCTTGGACCGCACTAACAGCCACTTGAAGCTATATTTGATCTGTTATTGTTGTTCTTTAGTTCCGTGTTCTCTTTGGTTCTTATGCAAAGCTGCACAGAACCTATATGTGCAATGCATTTTCTTATAAGAATGAAATTCTCTGCATGTCCTTGGGTTTCCCTCTCACAGCGCTCGCCGTGTGCTTCAAATGCAACGCAACAGCTCTGAGCATTGATATTCCGCACGACAGCTTTAACGCCCCGCTCCCCCCCCGCCCCGCTCCCCCCCGCTCCCCCCCCGCCCCCCTTCCCCCTCCATCGACCCGCAACTCGATGCGTTTTGATCGGCCGACTCCTGCGCAAGTCCTCCGCTCTGCCAGAAGATCAAGGGTCTCCAAACTTGTAATCCTTCAACTGAGAACATAATCTCCATCCCGGTCTTTGGGGAGATGCCAGCTTTCTGTTGTTTTTGTTATTGTTGACTTACTTGTGCCACAGTTCTTATATTTTATTGGCCTGTTTTTTCAAAGCAAGGGAGTAATTTGAAATCCATGCCCCATCGATTCAGGTTGAAAAGCCCCCTCTTCTGTCTTTTGCCCCGCGACCGCCCCGGTATGGCAGCGTTCCCGACACTTTAACCTTCGGGGCTGTTTTAAAGAAGCTGTAAAAGATTATGGCGCGGCGAGAGGGATGGGACAGTTTTACTCAAGGTCACTGAGAATTTAGAAGTCGAGATGGCGAAGACCTCGGGCGCTAAATGAAGACGCTTAGGCTTGACTTCGCGGGGCAGCGAGCTCCGGGGAGAGCAGAGATATAACTAAGTGGAGCCGAGGTGCTGTAGACTCGGCAGTGGCAGACAACCGCTTGTCCCCGGCTGACGTTGATATTATTATCCTGTATATATGCTACCTTTCATACAGTCAAAGCTGTCAACCGCTCTCTCAAGCATTGTCAGAGCGTTAGTTTGAGGGGGAGAGACTGGGGGAAACGGAGAAAAAACAGAGGGGACGGAGATGGAAGAAGACAAAAAGAGAGGCAGGGATCGACACACAGCGAAGCGGCAGAGAAGGAAGCGATGAATCAGTGAGGGTCGGACGGGGGACGAGAGAGATTAAGTGTGCGGCGGAGAGAGGGATGGAGGCACAGACGAGGAGGAGGAGGAGGGCAGGAGATGGAGAGGCTGGTGTCGGGGAACAGAGTCAGCCTTGACTCTAATAGCTCTCATCTGGAGTGGCTGATGGACAGAGGATGGCACTTCTGCACTCATCCAGGCTCACTTCCCTCTCAGTCAATTACCAGCCAGTCAATTAAGTCCTCCAAAAAACCTAGACAGGCACCGGCTAATGCTGCGAGGGCCCCGCCGCCGCGCTCCCCTGCTTTCGATAAAAAACACAGCCGCACGTCGGTTTCACGCTGTGCTGCCGCGGAATAGAGAGATGCAAGTTAGTTTCTTCCTCCCCGAAACAACCTGTGCCACGGTTATTTAAGTTCTGGCTGTTCCAGTTATGACTAGAACAGCACGTACCAGTCAGGGCGGATGCTGCGTTGTTGCCGAAAAGACTCTTTAGGTACGATGGCTTTCTTACATAATAACAAGCCCGGCTGGAAAGTGTTCGGTTCAACTTTACTCGAAGTGCGCTGTGGAAAATTGCAAGCAGATTATTATAAGGCCATCGGAAGCTTAGAAAGATGTTTCTCTCAATGCAATCATCAGTCATCAAGACGAAATGGCACTTTACATTAATGTCATGTCATGAAAAGATTCCACCCCCTACATTTTTTTCACACATTGGGTTTATTTTAAAATGCTCTGATTATAATAATCATGCACTCACAATGTGCTTATAATGTTCCTAATCATGCCTTCAAGTTAAGTGTTACCCAACAATCTAATGCTATCGAAAACTGTCTTTGCCTCAGCCTTTTTGACACACACAAGTGCACACACACACGCACACACACATACACACACACACATACACACACAAACATACAATATGTACAGTATATCTCAAGGGAGGCCAAATGACCTCTAGCCCAGTCTAGGGTTCAACCAATATGGGCATTTGAAGGCCGATATTGCTGTTTTTTTTTTATTATTAAAGCTGCAGATAGCCAATATTTTGTGCTGATATTCACTTTTTTAAAATTTGACCATTTGTATGCAACCCCCTGATTGATTTTTAATAAAAAGTCAACATCACCTCGATATATCGGCAGACTGATCCAGTGGTACAACCCATATATCAGTCTAACCCTGTAGCCCATATTGGTATTATTATTGACATTTCTGAATGGACATGCCAATCATCTCTTTCCCTGATCTCGCCTGCAGGTCAGAAGTGCCATCGCTCCTGTAATGGACGCTGCTGGGGACCGAAAGAGGACCAGTGCCAGAGCTGTGAGTACACTGCTGTATTTAATGTTGTAACTGAACTAAGAAGAGACAGCATTTGACCCGCATTTAGCTTCACTTCATTGGCTACCAGTGCAATTTAGGATTGATTTTAACATTTTACTGCTCATCTGTAAGGCACTTTTTGAACTAGCACCTAACTTTTAACCCCTTATGAGATCCTGAGACTGTATTGTATAGTCCAGTCTATATAGTATATAGTCTATTTAGTATATAGTATATTATATATATACTAAGAATGTAGGAGCTTTCTATGCTCTGGAATAACCTGCAAACTCAGTGTCCTCCTTTAAAACACTTTAAAAACACACTTTTTTGGTCTATGGTCTGTGCTATGCTTTTATTCTTCTTTTAAATATTATGTGCATTTGCCCTTTAGTATTTTATTCTTTTTTCTTTTTTTATTGAGTGTTCACATTTTTTTTAATTGATTGTTTACATTATTTAACTTGTAATGATACTCTGCTCTGATAAATACTTTATAAGTAAAGGTTATTATTATTATACTGTAATAAGCACATTCACCACTCTAGTCCCAGAGGCCTTTGCCTTGCTTAGTCCACAGTCAAACATGCTAAAAGCAGTGTTGTGGGGTCCGTTATCTCCCACCTGGTGCCACAAATTGAATCAAAATGATCAGTTATATTCACACTAATGCAAATCAACTGTACTTACCAAACATAAGCGATATCTGCTGCAGTTTGTTTATAACTGATTTTCAATTCATAAATACAAATGATTTTGGATGTGGCTGTTCCAATGATTAAAACACCTGAATGCTTTCAAGCTGAAGCAACGAAATCCCGTTCTTCCACTTCTTCCGACATGACTTGAACACGGCAGAAAGCCGGCATCCAGCAAACAATAAACAAGGAGCTGTGTGAGCAGCACTGAAAAAGTATATGGACTATTATAACTGAAATGTTGTGATCATTTTTCAATCACAGCTATTTAAAATACAGTATGTGTAACTGCAGTGTGCTGTTGTTGTTTGTTGTTCAGATGCTTCTCATGATAAAAGAGAGAGCGGAAGCAATACCACCACCACCACCTCCCTCACACGCACACACACACACACACCCATCAACATCCAACAGCACCCCAACCCACCTCCCAGAAGCCCTCCTGCTGGGACCTCCCACCCTCCAGACTAGCTAGTGGCTGGGAGAGAGAGTGTGCAGTGAGAAACTGCCGAGTGTATCAGCAGGCCAGATCTCTGTGTTATCCCCTCTCCTTTTGCTCTCTCATTCTCTGTCAGTGTCTCTCTCAGTCTCTCTCTCACCTGTGGAGGGCACACACACACACACACACACACACACACACACACACACATAATACAAGCCGTCTTAATTCAATTCAATGACTTTATTGGCATGACTTCATCAGAAACAACATTACTGAAGCAGGATACAAAATATCAATTTATATATTTATATTCAACATATTGAGATGAAACATGAACTATACAATAGTACATAATTACCAGTATCTATAATAACATAAAACAGTACCAGTATCATTCAAAAGCCAGTAAAGGCATCCTTACTTTCTGTATCTCTCTGTCTCCCTCTATCCTGTATCCCCCTCTCTCTCTCTCCCTCTCCCCCTCTCCCTCCTCCTGTCTTCTCTCTCTGATCGACTGATTTCTCTCCCCTCGTCTCCTTTCTGCACCTCAATTCCAAATCCTCGCCTAGCAGGCTTAAAAGACTGATTTCCCCTGCTGCCTATTCTTTAGCAGCTGCACTGCATTAAGTTAAACTGGTAGACAAAGCACATTCAGTGTGTGTGTGTGTCAGTGTGTGTGTCAGTGTCGGGATGTGTGTGTTGATGTTGTGTGGACTGTGAACACATAAGGCACTCAATATATCAGGGTATGGGAACAGCATTTAATGACAGACTGGGTTAGTTTGAGAAACACACACACACACACACACACATAGACGCAATGCTGTAATGCTGAGTAACAGTATGTGTTTACGAATACACCAAGTTTCTGGGAATTGCAACTGGCATTTGCTCCAAAAAATAGACATTTGCAAATGAGAAAAATCAAACATGAGCATCTATGAGAGTAGAGATTTCTTTCTAACCGTTATGGCTACACCATAGTTTTATTTATAAACGCTGCTGCTGTGATCAGTGTGTTGTACAAATCCCAATTTGGTGGAGAGTAAGTGGGCACCAGTCAGAGTCCTTAGTTCAGGCTACGAGCCCCAGGAGAATTCAGTCAGCGAGAGACTCTGGATATGGAGATACAGATAATGACACTTTAACCACCGAACGATTGTAAAGAAAAAGACCGTTATGAAACCAATCCATTTTTACTTTAAGCTTAGACATAATGGTGAGAGGAAAATGTGGGGATGGAGCTGAGGTGACGAGTCAAAGTGAGGGCGAAGCTGAAAACGGTGAGGAAGTGGAGCTAACATTAGCAGCTGCTAACTCTAGTGCTGCCACAAATGGGAGAGTGCAAAAGGCAATACTGACTTAAGATATAAGAACATAGATACCAAAATCATCCATGTTTCCCCAGTAGATTGTTTGCTCTGGTGCTCCATGCTAACACTTTAGCATACACTATGTTGAGTGATGGCAGGCTCCATGCTAACAGATTTTATTAATCTAAAGAAAAATGAACCGACATTTGGCATTTAATTTGTGAATGCATGTAAATATTAAGGGGTAAGTTGACCAATGGGACAGTCTCTTAGTGTATTCCTTTAAGAGGTGAACATAAGAAAGTGTGAAGTCATCATCCTCCTGCCTGTAATTTATCAATCTACTGTCACTGATACTGAGCCCGTCTGTCTCTCTCCATGTTCCTGTCCATCCATCCGTCTTTCATCAGCCTTTCTCTCCATCTGGGTCTTTACTCCCCTACAACACACACGCACACACACACACACACACACACACAGCAGCTAGAGATTTAGCACTTGACATGATCACGTTTGGCTTTTTGGTAGTGGATCCTGACACACACCCACACACTATCACCGACTACAACTCCACCCTTCACAGACACACACACACACACACACACACACACCAGCTAGAGCTTTAGCACTCTCCGTTCTTCTTGTCTTATTTTCTCCATGTTTCACCAATATCCTCCTGTTTCCATTAATATCTCTTTGTTTCTCTCCTTCCTCAATCTGTTTGATTACATCGCATTCGTTCCTTCTCCCCCCCCCCTCCCCCCCCCCCCCCATCAATTTCCTCCTCCTCTCTCTCCATCACTCCATGTCCTGTCCACTTCGTCTATGCCTTCCACTCCCGGCGTGTCTCATTGTATTTGTTCTGCAGCCATGATCTTATTAAGATAATGAGGAATGAACTGTTTGACCAAGACTAGTTAACAGCACATCACAGACCAGCCAGCGATAAGCCCCAGCCCTGTCAGTCTGCCTCCATACAGCCGTCATCACTCTATCTCACCATGCATTAATCTGCAGATATCTATATTCAGCCTTCTTCCTCCCCCTTTGCCTCAAAACCTTTATTTTTGCTGTGCTGATATACAGGGATGGATAAAATGACAGAGATACCACATGAAACAGGACTTCAAAGATGTAACATATATAGCATTTTCATGAGTTATCATTATCAATAAATATAAAAAATCATAAATATGCGTTTGGGCAGAGACAATCCACCCATACAAGCCCATGTGGTTGGGAGCGACCAGTGGAGGGAAATCTTCTCTGCACACAGGAAGTGATGCGTTTTACATATTAAAGGAAAAATCCACCCTAAAACACACTGTTGAAAAACAGCTATTGGTGTCATACCTTGGATTTCTATGTCCATTTTGTTATTCGGCAGTGTATTTTTCTTACCCGCGTCAATAACTGGCCAAATGTAGACAATGTGACGTCATGTTGAGATATTTCTATTGTATATTTTACTATTGTAGTTACAATGGAGTTTAACAGCAGAACAATTTCCATGTATAAGGTCAGTGCTAAACGTCAGGTTTCAGTGTTTGCCCCTCACAATCAAAGTGCAAGGGCTTCTTTCTAGAGCCGCCATTTTGGACATTCAACAATCAGCAATCCATTGTAGTAGAGGCAGAGATACCAAGTTCTCCACCGATATAAGCCTCAATAGACCAGAATGCAATGTAGCCACAAGACATGTGTTTTGAGGAAGGGGTGCAACTCTCGCTTTTTCTTCACACACAAAAACTTGCTCTCTTGCTGTGGCTATCACTATCGCTATCACTCGCTATCTATATTGTTCTCTTCATGTACCAATGTGGCCAACTCTTTTCTAATGGAAGTAGCCTGCTCAAAAAGTCACTATAAGTGACCAAAAGACATTATACACACTAATTTGAATATCAATCTCAGCAGAGGGAGGGGGCTGTATGTGAAACACTGTGATCATCAGACCTCTTTGGATTAAACAAGCAAGTAGAGGGGTCTGAAAAGACCTAACAACAAAGTCACCAAGTTAGTAACAGTGTCACCTAGCCTACATGTAAAACCCACAGCTGAAAGTTCAGCCATGTTCTTTGGGGGATGTCGAAAGGCATTCTGGGAAATGCAGGACATCACTAACTGAAGTCGACGAGACAGGTTGAGGGAAAGTGGGTTCAGCAAAAGAGTAAATTACAATACCTCATCACAAAATAACTCCTGGAATGTATTGATCACAGATTGATGATATGTATCAGTGTAAGAGTGTGGATTTTGGAAGGAGCAGAGTTACACTGTGACCTGCAGACTATTTTGGAGTGAAGTAGGTACAGTGTAGCATGGCAAATGCAGCTCCGCAGGGATCAGCCTCACCGCCTCCACCTTCAGCTGTTAACAAAAAATGAATTAGATCTTTGGAAAGTCTCCAAGCAGAAGAAAAAGAAAGTGATAAGAAGTGCAGTAAAACAAGAATAAATACCAACGCTGCCTTTACTCAGTTTACTCATTTACAATACTTTGAAAAAACCCAGCTTGAAGACATTTTCCTTTGTTTTATCAACTGTTTCTGTAGATTGTCGACATCACTGTGTGTCAGGGAAGGATTCAAATCAATTGCTTCAATTGCAATTCCACAAGAAAATAAAAAATAATAATGACCCTCTTAGGTATTAAGACATAAATATTAAGATGATTTTATCTAAATAAAGACATTTTCAAAAAAAATTACATTTGTGTAATACCAACAAGAATGAAACAAATAAAATTGAACTTGTTTGAAATGACCTTTATTGGATGGATGTAATGTATAGTTTCATTATTTCAGCTTGATGGACATTTGCCATTTAGATGCTAATAAATCTAGCACTTTAAAATGCATTGGCATTATGAGCACTAATTGTATACATTCATCCATTCATTTATTTGGGTCAATTTCATAGATGGTAATAATAAACCTGGCAAAATATGCCAAAAAATATATTTTTGAGTGCACATTGGTCAAAACACGTCCCAAATAACAAGGGGAACAGTCGTGTAAACCATGATAACATACAGTATGTCAAACCTGAATAAACTACTAGACGTGTTAACATTGGTGCTAGAGCAGATGTGGCATAGTCAGAAATGGCTGCAGCTGAAAACTGATGAAACCAAATATTTACTTATGGGAAAAAGCCAAGTTTCAATTTTTTCTTCTTCAAAAAAAAGAAAAAAGCCAAGAGAACTCTTTTCTACCCATGCCACAACAATTTGCTTGTCTACTTATCTTGTCTCATGCTCCTCCTCTTCCTCTTCCTCCCTCTTAAGTCTTTTTGTTCCTTTGTCAGAAGAACATCATGAGGAACACTCGCGTTAACCAAAGCATTTCATCTCTATTGTGTAGAGAAACTTGCTTCCGTTTCTTCAGATTTTTCTCATACCTTAAACCATAAAAGGCCTTGATCCTGGAGGGAAAATGGAGAAAGGCTCTACTCACATTTTTGACAATCTCTCATCTGCCTTAAATAAGAGAAGAAAGATCTGTAGTCTAAAGTCTGTAGCCTTCTACCTCCAGAAGTGACAGACGAAATCTAGATTCCAAGACAAAACTACGAGGCATACAAAGCTGTATCCTGCCTGTTTGCATCGCACCGAATATCCCATCTTTATTTATCAAGTTCTCCTGGAAAACAGATGTGAAAAAGCACATTTTCACGCAGTGTAAATGGAGCCTGAGAGCCAGCCCTCCCTGTGACTGATGCCGCTGTCCGCAGCCTGTTCAAATGGAAGCTACCAGGCATATTTTATGAGATGGATTCCTTTTGTATTTGTCGTCGCCCGCCCGGTATTTTTTTTTCTTCAAGTGGATGTTTAAAGGCAAATTGATCAACAGCACCGCGTCTCTTTCCTGGCAAGGTCATTTGTTTGACAGAGTGTCTTTCGAGTAAAGTAGGCCGTTTCATTTGGGCCCAGGCACCGTTAATGGAATGCCACTGATGGTACGTTAGGCGCAGGGTGAAAAGTGTGTGTGTGTGTGTGTGTGTGTGGCTGGTATCCGTCACTGTGATAGTATCTCTTCACCACACTGCCCAAAGGGACAAGACAGCGCACATCAAAACACAGCGTGAGCATCTGCACACACACACACACTCTCTCTCTCTCTCTCTCTCTCTCTCTCTCTCTCTCTCTCTCTCTCTCTCTCTCTCTCTCTCTCTCTCTCTCTCTCTCTCTCTCTCTCTCTCACACACACACACACACACACACACACAAAACACTCACAGGAGTAATGTAACAAATTCCTACTTCAGTTTCAGTTGTAGTGATGCTATATCTCAGTTACCAATCAAAAAAATGTTCTTACTTTTGTTATCACCCACTTTAAATAGTAGATTGATGTTGAGTTATCCATAAATTATATCTCACCCCAATCCCCAGATTTGATTTCCTCAGAATTAGTTGTTTTTTTTCACACTAAAACAGCTTAGATGAGAACTGCTAGAAAAGTTGTCTTTCTCTGGATGGAAGTATTCCCACTACTTTGACTTTATCCAGTAAAAGAAAGACAAGAACATCAGACATCAATGCTGTTTGGTTTCCTGATCATTCACAGGAGAAGAAACTGACTGATCCTGACATTTAAAGAGAAGAGAGGATGCAATCATCAATTTTGGGGGTGTAACGGAAAAGAAATGTATATTACCTCACACCAGCAGCTCATTGCAATGAGTACTACACCAGATCGCCCTTTGTTTTACAATGAGTTTCATGACAAGCGTAGTGTATCATATGTACACACACAAACACAATAATGAACACAAATACACAGCACACATTACTGTTCTATTAATTGTGTGCAGTTGTTTGGAGTTCCAATTCAATAGCTGTTTACATTCCTGCATACTTTAATTCTTGCATACATTTCACTGCCTCTCCATCCCCAAAGGCTTCCAATTCAGCCAAGTTCCCCATATATATCCCACTGCTGCCACTTCCCTTCCCTTCCATCCACCTTAAACGCGTCTCTTCCCAACTGTCCTTATCTTTGAAACGGCCCGGCCGCGCGTGCGTTTACACGTG